>NW_007577825.1:161599-177329 GCF_000690725.1 Stegastes partitus
TTTCGTTTGAACTGTTTCCTTCAGTGCAGGCCAGTACCAGCTGTACAGGAGGTTAATAAGGTCATCGATCATCTATTTGCAACAAAGATGTAGACTGTGAAGAGGTGAAAAAGTATGCAAAATCTGAACCCTCAAGGTCACTGTGTTCCACTGAGTGAAGCGTTATAAAGGCCTTTGAGCCAAGATACCGACACCTTAGCACTTATTTTCATTATTCGTTTTTTTGTCTGACCGAAAGTCCACATCTGTAGTTGGAAGGTCAGATTCAGTCTAAAAGAGGAAAAGCAGAAGCTGAGAGCAGTAAGTTGAAATTTTTCCACTGAATCGTTGAATAACCAAATTATTTATTTATTTATTTTCCCATCAGTCAAATAACTGATGAATAGAAAAACCACCTCAGGCCAGGAGATGGTGTCTTGTACATTGTGGCTGAGCTGCACAGAGAGCTTTAAAGCCTCGTTCAGACATGCACTCCTTTCTATTAATCTGATGACATCTGAACGTGTCAGCTTCATGTCTGAGTGAACATCCCAGTAACGGTTTACCTTGAACACAGCACAAATCGGAGCTGCATGCAGCAGCCTTACCCAGTTAGAAAAAAAAAAAAAAAAACTTCACTGCAATGCAGAGTCTGTACCAGGTCAGATTAATGACACTCAGCAATAATGAGTGTAATCCAGGTATTGACAAAACCACTAACAGGAGCTGAAGATTAGTTTGTTGCTTCCAGCTGCTTGTAGAAGTCTTTTTATTACATACCTGCAATCAATGTGAGCGTCTCCAAAACGAGACAGTCGCCCACAGTTACGCAACGACAGAGCGACCTCATTATTACTCAGAAATATAAATCATCCCTGACATGGAGAAAGGATGGATCACAAACTAACAGCAAGTCATACTGGATGCTTGTCTTGATGATGATTTTGTTTATTTATTTTTATCTAAATACAGTAAAATAATTTTATAGGCAAACATTGTAAAAGAATAATTCCAATTTGTAAAAATGCAGATTTTTACCCTTTTTTCAAATATAGATGTGGATATTGTTAACAGTGTTGCCCTGTTTTTCACAGTTATCTACTAAATTTAAACTATTTTACCAGTTAGTGTCTATAATTTTAAACAGGGAAAATGTGTAAAATAACAGTTAAATTATTTATAATTTTTTAAATCCTTGATATTTATTGGTTCTTTTCAAATAACAACAAATATATGTAAAATAAGGATATTTTTGGCTGATTTAAAAACACATAAAAAGTGGCATTTTACAGTCAGCACAAAATAAATTGCCTTTTGTAAACATACAGATGTTCAATGTGGATGTTTTTGACAGTCAGTTTTTTTTTTTATGGCTAACATGTAAATTAAAACACTTTTCTGTTATTTTACCGCCAGTAATGTTACACACAAGCAACATCATCAGTCCTGAGACCACCTCAACGTTAGATTGACTTGTCTGTGACAGGTCGCCTCACTACCTGTCTTGTTATGCCACTTGCAAATAACCAGGCTCTTCACAGCGCCAATGTAGGTCAACTGTAAATTTCTGGTCACCGTGCATCTCCTGTAAAACCTGCCAACGGGCATCACTGAGTCGGAGGATATCCGAGACACTTGTTTCGGGGGAGAAAATGTTCCACCAGTCAATGCTGTGTGTATTTTTCTCAAGACAGCTGGCATATTGAATGAAACCCTCTCCACAAACCTCCCCCCTACCACCACCACCACCACCACCCTCAAGCCTCCGCACACCTCCTCCTGCTTTCCCTTTGGCTGCATCCTTCGCCCCCCCTGCCCAACTCCCCTCCCCACCTCTTACCATTCAATAGAGCTGGCACGGAGACAAGAAGCAAGAGGAGATGGGATGGAGAGGGGGGGTGGTTAGAGAAAGAAAGCGAATCGGTTGCACCTACAGAGAGCGCCGAGGGGCAGTGGGCAGAAATAGGGCTGTTAGTGAGGGGTTACAGTCTGAGAGTGTGAAGTGTGAGCCACTGAGCTGGAACAGTAGACGATAAGGGCACGCTCGTTCTGATGAAGAGCTCCCTGTTGAGTTATCAGTCTGGGAGGGTTTGTTTGTGTGCGTGTTTGTGTGTGAACGCTGTCTGTCTCGGAGTGTGTCGGTGAACAGGCGCGGCTTTTTGTGTGCAATATGTGCTCGTGTGAATTTTTTATTTTTTTGCACCAAAGTCCTCTCAAAAGTCTCGATTGTCAAACATCTCATCTGTCAAACGCCTCCATGTGTGTGGGTGTGTGTGTGAGTGAGTGTGTGTGGCCTCCTCCACATCTGTTTATCTCATTGTATCAGTCCCAGCAGTAAGGGCATGTCTTCAGTGAGTCCCAGTCTGCCCATATGTCTGCCGTGATCCGTGAATAACTCTGCCTGCCAGTCTCAGACAGGGCCGGCCCTCTGCTCCACACTGCACTGCTCTCTGACACACACACTAACACACACACTAACAGAGATGCTAATGCATGCCCACACTTATTTATGCACACAGGTATTCACGCGTCCTCTGATGCATGCACTCATACACCCACACGAGTGTACACACAGACATGTGCAGGCACAAATTCTGCTCAGGTAGATAATTGAGGCAGGAACACAAGCATACACTCGACAAAAGCGCACACCTACTACACACACACACACACACAGGAAAAAAATCCAATCGCTCACAGATGGGTAATTGATGCAGGAACACAGGCATATACACATAAAAGCATCACACACACACACACACAGAGGCAAAGATACACATAAAAGCCTACCACACAAACGCACACACATCCCCTTCAGCAACACTCTCATTTCCTCCAGGTTAGAACACTGAGGTTTTTTGACATTGAACACAGCGGCGGGAAGTAGTTTATAAGCTTTAATAAAGTCAGATAATAAGGGGTAAGGTAAATAAGGCTAAGGTTAATAAGCTCTGGGCGAGAAGTTGTGTTAGAACACAGCGCTGGAAAAAAAGAAGCGAAGAGACCCAGGTTCAGACAGATCAAAGTCTTACATTAAGATTACTCCTCTCGGAAAATAAACCACAACAAATTGGCAGCAGCCGAGGACTTCTCTCTGATTCTAACTATGATAGCATCAATTAGCACTTCAAAGCAGCGTAAGGGTTTTTTTTCTCCAGCTATCTTTAGATGCCAGTAGGCGTCTCTCTGCCTTTCTGTCAATAACACTCAAAGTTGCTCCGGTGGGAGAAAGAAATCGGGGAGGCTGCCGAAGACGTGTTCGCAAACATTCCCCGGCAGAGGTTAGCGCAGAGGTTAACCGGCGCCATTATTAAGATGAACAGTTTAAAATATCAAGACAGACAAATAAAAAGAGGGACGACGTTAACGAGTTGACAAAATAAATTGGCGCCGGGACGGATATTGTGTTCGACTTTGGTGGTGTTTGTCAGGAGGACGCCGTAATGATGATTTACGCCGTTCGGAGTTTTCAGCGGAATCAGAAAAATCATCATCAGAACGGCTCCATAAATTATCTCAGTCATCAGCACCTCACATTTAACTCCAGGCTCGCTGCTGCTCAGGATTGCCGCGTCCCGTTTCGGTGGGAGGGCGGCGTGACCCTAATATTCCGGCCTAGACAGTCTGATTGCCGCTTGATTGAGATTAGATTGCAATAAAGCAGCCGCTCGCTATGGAAGCCTTATGATTTCCTCCTGCGCTTTGTCAGCTGTACAGATTCGAGCTGCCGTTCATTATCATGGAGAGGCTGTCGACTGTTTGGGGGAATCCGGTGGGAGGCTGTGGAGGGAGGAGACAAGGAGAAGGGGAGGAAGAGGAAGGGAAAGGAGGGAGGGGGGGTAAATCAAAGCAAAGTTTGGTAAACTTTTCCTGAAGGTCGTCCGAGAGCGTGGCTGGGACGGGCCCGGGGGAGGGCCAATCAAAAGACAGCTTTGTCAACCAATCAAACGGCAGGCAGTGTATCATCTTCAATCGACGAAAAAAACACGCCTGCGGAATAAAAAGAAAGGAAATGCGAGCGGAGCATGCTCTGCTCCCCTCAGAAGGTGGGTACAGAGGGATCCTAACCTTTATCTGTATACTTTATCAGCGACTTGAAGTGACTTTGACCTCCACAGATATTAACAGGCATTTCTGACACACACACACTCACAATGCAGCACACTACAAATGCACTCTGTCCCCGTCTTTGTTTTTTTTTTCTTTCCTCTCTCTCTCTCTTCACAAGCACACATAGTTGGAAATTTAACGCTCCTTCTCACACACATGTACACACACACACACACACACACACTGTGCTCGGTGCTATGGGGCTGTTTACATAAGGCCTTGCCCTGGGAAAGCACTGTCATGCTGCCAATGCTGCCAGCAGCGAAAGAGCGAGTGAAAGAGATGGAGAGCGTGGAAGGGGGAGGAGGAGGAGGAGGAGGAGGGAGATGGCGGGTGATGGAAGATAGAGCTTTGCCAGTCTGATGTGCTCACAGCCTCGGGGACCGGCGGTCACTCAGAATGAGGGATGAGGATGGACGGGAAGGAGGGATGCAGAAAAGGAATGCAAGATGAAAAGGAGGAGTGCAGTCAAAGGAAAATCTTAAGCGAGAGAAGGACGGATTCGGATGGATGAGAAGATACACGGGAGGAGGAGGAGGAGGGGAAACGGGAGAGATAGATTTAAGCGGAGTGAAGCAGGCCAAACTAAGCAGGGCAGAAGAATGGACCGACAAGCAGAGAACAAAGGAGGTTAAGGGAGAGATTGGCAGGAGTTGAGTGGGGGGGAGGTGGAGGATGGGGAGACAAGAGAATGAAGCAAAAAAGAAAGTTAAAAAAAAAAAAAAAAAGATGGAGATGGAGGAGGAGGAGGAATCCCAGAGTCCCCTCAGTTTGATGCCGCTTTCTCTTTGAGGCTCTTAATCTATGAACATCAGCTTCGTGTTCACACACTTCGAACCTTCATGTCTGCGCTTCGGGCGCCAAATAAAGTTTATTTATTTAGCCCATAGAAGAAGTCGGGAGGAGGGGGGGGGTGAGGATGGGTTGTACTGGTGTGGGAGGGAAGGGTGGGAGATGTACCCAAGGTCAAAACCACTTAAGTGTGTCCCTCTTTCTTCTTATGTAACCTCTCGCTTTCTCTCTCGCTCTCTGTATCCGAGCTGCATACTAAGACACACACACTCAAAACAGACACACACACACACACACACACACACACACACTCGGAAGCATACTAAAGCAGGCGGGAGTGTATCGATTTAGCATGGTGTGCAGATTCCCACCACTGCTCCTATACGCAGATTAAAGGGGAACACACACACACACACACACACACACCTGCACACACACACACATGCAGCGAGGCAGCTTTTGCTCTCCAAGCTTTTTTCCCCTTTATCAGCGCGAGTAGCGGGGTATAGTCATTATGCATATTCATTTTACGCATATTTATAATTAGTTCTCAGGCGTTAAGTGGTTGTGACAGTATTTTCTAAACATGCAAGTTTAGAGGTGCAGCTTTTTAGATTTAATTTAAACTGGGAGTGTGTGTGTGTAGGCGTGTGTGTGTGTGTGTGCAGGCGTGTGTTTGCATAATGATCATCCACCCCTCCTCCCTCCATGCCAGCTGTTATTCCCCGCTGAGGGACACACATGCTACACCTACACAGTCGCACGTCACACCCTCTCTGTTTCAACATTATCAGTCCAGCGTGTCGTCCTGCAGGACCGTCTCAGAGTGATGTGTGGGAGCCTGGAGGAGAGTGTGTGTGTGTGTGGTGACAGAGTGTGTGATCTCTGTGTTCGCTCTCCTCTGATACACTCTGTTCCCAGGCGACACCATTAGTGGCCCACTGGACCCTCAGAGATACTCACCCAAAAGGAGCTTTTACTGCCGCGCACCAAAGGGATGCAGCACGCTCGGCTCCATTAAAAGCATTTAAACTTATTTTTGTGAGCCTGACAGCTTTTTTTTTTTTTTCTTCTTTTTTTGTTGTCGCACGCAGCTTTCTTTACACACACTTTGGGTTGTTTCCCACTCTTGCTGTGCATTTAAAAGCATCGGTTTCCTGAAAACTTTTGGTTGCCATCCAAGCGTTGCCTTTCTTCCCACTTGACATCGTTTCGTGATCACAAACTGCAACACAGGAAGTGACCGCGCGTTGCAATCTAGCGCAAATCGTATGTGATTAGCGCATAAGCTGAGCATAACATGATGCAGCGCTGGCAGACACAATAACAACAGCAAACTAATTTAGGGCTTTGCTGGTGGATTATCCAGCTCAGGCAATTCTCAGGTTGGAGGAAGTTGTTTTTTCGTACTGTACAAGAATGAATGGCAGCAAACAGCGTTTTTTGCAGGTGAGAAAAGAAACTGCTGTATCTCCAAAACTGTTGACAGACTGTGAAGACAAGAAAGAAATCATGTAACAGAGAAAGAGAGAGACAGCCCTGCCCTTTGGCAGAATCTTTAAAAAGCCTCCCTTTAAGGCAGGATTTTTGAACACTGTTGAACTATTTATCTGTCCTCGTTTAAGCACATGTGAGTAACTAACCTTGTCTCTGCCAGCGCTCACATTCAGTAGTTACATGATCGGTACCCTTGATGTGGGCACAGTGAAGTGGTTTGAACAAGGATTGTCTCGTCCTCGTTCTCACCTTACAATAACGGTTTGAAGCACCTGTTGCTTTCTTTGTCTCTCTGGAAGCTACAATCCTCATCGTGAAGCCGCCGAAGATAAAAACACCAAAAGACGCCTCAAGAACTTTCATCGAAAAAGTTGGCAGTCGGTTACAAACCCTGGTAGAAAAAGCTGCTTCATGTAATATGGAATGAATGGCAGAGAGGGAAAAATTCCTTCACATCATCTGGATGCTTGTATGATTACAGAGTGAGTCATGTGAGGATTAAAATGTAGAGAACTGTAAGTGCCAAGGAGGATATGTCAGAGCTTTCCGAAAAATCAGAGTTTTCTAGTCAAGAAGTACGACTTGGAAACTCGCGTTAAGTCTGCAATGACTCAAACGCAGCGCAGGCAGCAGCACCTGTAGCTGCTTTACGATCAAACTGTTCCGGCGGTTTGGGAAGCAGTCAGATCATAAGTCAGTGCTGCTTTCTGTTAGATCAGGGCTTAAAAAACTTTTCAGCTCCCACCCAAAAAATAACAATGGAAGAGAGTCATGATTCACACGATAGATGGCTGACTTTAACTACTATTTCTGTCTTTTGTGACAGTTCTGACTCAAATAAGCTATTTTTTTCTGCTGTGTTTGATCTCACGACCCCGCTCTGGGATCCACTGTGTTAGCTGAAAGTAAGTAGAGCAACATTAGTGAAGTAGAAAATACAAGCTAATAACACTGGAACACAAAAACTGTACACATAATAGAGACTTTTAACTTCTAATCAAGCCAGGACTGCTTTGTTTCTCTCACACTGTCATCAGATATGCCATTAGGCAAATATAGAAAACCCTATTTTCATTTCAAATTTCAATACTTTGTTGAAATGAAAGACCTGTATTTGCATCACCCGGAGATGCACGTGGGGCACATATGTGATCTCCAGAAAACCGATCCCAGAAACGCATTAAAGTAACCAGCAGAACCAATAAGAGTCATCTGACGAAAGCCTCCATGCAAAAATGCTTGGTTGTCATTCTTGTCAGGTTGACGAATGGCTGCAATTGTGGTTCTTTCGCACACGTAGCGTGAGATGGGATTGACCATTTGGACTGTTGGAGCTGATGCATGCGCAGTCACTTGTTAGATGAAGCATAGGCAGGGATGCAGCTGCACTTTAGCTCGGAATAGGTGCCATTTACTATTCTGTCCTACTTTGCGTCTTTGCCGTGGTACTTTGTTTCATACGGTATGCACAGGCAAGTGAAAATATATGTAATTTAACCTTCTGGAGCTGGTTTTTGTGTCTGTCGCTGTGGAATCCTGCGTGCTTTAAACTGCTGCCCAAGAGGTGAAGGGGACTGTTTGAAGGATCGGTCATCGATATGCCGTAAACAACCTCATCTAAGTTAGTTAAGGCTAGTGTATAACAAATCGTTTTCCAAGATGTATTCATTAAGAGGTGGAGAAGCTGCAGGTAAAATTCGATTTGGACTGTGCAAAGAATTTCTTTCTTCCCTTCTTCCTTCTTGTCCTTTTGTCCCTGCACTCATGGGACAATTATTGGCCAAGATAAATGAGACCTTTAAAGTGAGACCTTTACTTTTTGGCAAATTTAAAGAGCACGGATGAAAGATCTTTCTTTCTTTCTTTCTTTCTAACTCCTTATTATAGTGCTGTGCCGTGTAACAGAGATACTAATGGAATCAGAAAGCCTCGCACTATCATGCTATGATCAATGTAACATGACAGGGGGCTTTTTGGCCAGGTATTTATAGACTACAGCATTATGGCCTCCCGCTCTCCCTCTTTCTCTCCCTCACACACAGACACTTCATTATCAGGAGCAAATCAAGTCGCTCACAGTGTCTCTGCTCGTGTGTGCGCTTCGGGGATGTAGGCGAGCCGGTCGAGGAAAGTGGAAAAGAATGTCAGCGTCTCTCACCTGCTTTTCCCTTGATCACACCGAGGTGTGCGCATGTGGTCACCCATGAATCCGATCATGCTTTTTGCAGAACAATCGTTAAATTTTTCACCAGTACTGAACCATCTCTGCACAAAAAAAAGAAGAAAATCAGACCTTTAATAAGTTCACCTAGCTTAAAATTGATTTATTAGATTTAGTTGCTGCTGCTGCTGCTGCTGAGTGTCATTCAAGGAGCAAATTCGTGCGGAAGATTGCGGGAAGAATAAGTAACAATCCAGCCAGCTAAACTCTATTTATAATCTTCACGGTTGCTGATTGGACGCCGCACAGTCGCTCTCTTGTCTTCATTGGTTAAAAACACATGAAAGAGTCGTGCACGCGCCTCACACTCGGGCGTACACAAAAAAATGCAACCGCGCGCCCTTGAACGTGCGCGGATACCACCACCAGCTTAAGCATGCATGTCTTCTAATTAACATCCAACCCCCGAGCTGTAACGTACAGTACAGACTCCAACAATAAATTCATCCTCTTCTCTCTCTCTCACACACACACACACACACACACATATATATATATATACACTCTGTCTCTCACACACACACACCTCCGCTAATCCGCTACGTGTTTGCTGAGAGGCATTCCCCTTTCCTCCTTCCACCCCCCACCGCATCCCTCCTTCCCTTCACAACTCCACACACACACACATGCATATCCTCCTCCCAAACTGCCTTAAAAGAAAAGACTTTTAAGACTTACGGATCTTAACACTTTTTTGGGGGTGGCTTAGGGGTGTTAGAGTGTGTGTGTGCAACACTGTAAATTGTGTGAGCCAGAGTGGTTGTTTGCAGCTCGTGTGTATTCCTGTGTATATGTATGAGTGTGAATATGTGGAAGGAGGATGAGGAGGTGGAGGAGGAGGGGGGAGTGTTAAGGCTTTAGGGTTTAGAGGGATAGAGGCGAGGGAGAAGAGGAAAAGAGGGAGAAGAAGCAGCAGCCGAGGCAGAGTGTTGGCGGGCGTGCACGGCGGGCGCGCACGCACGAGGCAGTGACGGCGGAGAAACAGCCGCGCTAGCACTGCTTAATTAATCAACATCAAAAGACAGCATTAAAAATGAATGGAACCCGAAGCAACAGTTTGGCTAAAGTGAATTATTCAGGCGTGGAGCTTACCCCGCTGCCCAACATTCTATTAAGAACTAAAATCTTGATTTTTTTTTTTCTCCTCGTGCCCCCATTTAGTCTCTGTTTGTACCAAGGCTGCAAACTTTGCTGCTGAGGATCAATGCCTGCTTTTGCCAAGGGAATTTTAGGCAAACAACTCTCGGTCCACTTTTTCAGGCTCTTGTGTTTGAGCAGAATGCCATTAGTCTCACTGCTGACCACAGTTACGGGCCCTTAGTTCCAAATTAAGGCTCTATTCCTTTTTCAATTAATTGCATTCAAGGAAGTGGTTTTCAATTAAATGAAAAAGTCGCTGAACTCTGAGATGAGGAGATCTTTAACCTAAGTGAAAATCCATTCTCTTTTCCATTATTTAACTGTAATTTGAATATCTGCCCCAATCACAGTGAATTAAAATCGAGATAACACGCATTTTAATCATTTCTTAAGCGCTGTGTACTGTCCATCACGAGTTAAGGCTGAGCTACGTCGTCGCCGCGCATCTCTTTTCTCTTCATGTCTAAGCTCAGAATTAATGCAGAATCCGACATTTATTATTTAACGGCGTCGGAAAATAGAATTCAACAGGCATGCTGCAACTGAAAAGTCGTGTTGCCAAATCATACAGCGTGCCCTCAGACAGCTAAAGACGTAGCAAAAATTTAAATTTTACCACCACCTCCTCTCGGGGGGCAAAACAGCAGTTGTATTTCGGTGTAGCATGAAATGAAGGCAGTAAAAAAAAAGTTGAGACCTCTACGCGGGCTACATCTTTGTGTGGCTGGTAAACACAGATGTCACGGCTTCGCGGCGTGCAGCTGTTCATACAGCTACAGCCACACAGGAGCCGTAAACTGCGTCGACCAGCCACAGGCAGTCTGTCGCATTCTGGACTCGCTTCCTTTCCGCGCCGGCCTCGAGCAGAGCCGGCGTCGAGGGGATAGCGAAGGAGGAAGGCAAGATGGAGAAGTGGGGTAGAAGAAGGAGATTTGGGGGAAGATGAAGAGAAGGGAAAATGAGGAGAGCGTTGGGAGCTCAAGCAGCAGGACTTTGTTTGCATACATTTAGAAGACTGAGTGCCATTCTCATCAAAACCAGATTGTTGCATGAATCATATCTCTGTGAAGTGGGCTCGCCGCCTGTAGCCCGAGCCGTATTTGTGAACTTTTTGCTTTCATTTTCAAGTTGAAGACGCACCAAAAACATCTCCACTATGCAGCGTTTTCCTTCTTAATGTTTTATTAACCCGATCCTTAGTGTCGAGTAGCTGCAGGAAAGAAAGCTCCAATCGATGGACAACAAATCAGCCAAACTGAGAGGTTTTGAAAAACTCCTCACACGTTCCTCAGAGTCTTCATTTTTTTGTTGTTTAGCTGCGTAGATGGTGTATTTCGTTGATTTTTGGAGCGCAGCATCACCGACGGAGTCTCTGTGTAGTTATTTTTAGCTCATTTTTCGACATTTTGAGGTTGTGATCAGATCTGAGAATCGTCAATGTAAGCATACTGTACTGTGAGACACATAAGTACCGACCTATAGCTGCTGGTGAGTAGAAGACAGTAGGCTACACACAAACACACACAAATGCAATTTCTTTTGGAAATCTTTGCCCCCCCCCCATGAGCCAATCTCCTGGGACACAAAAAAAAGGAAAAAGAGACATCTGGAACAGCAGTCTGGGTCTGTGTCTACGGGGTTTTGTGCACGTTTGTGTGTGTGTGTGTGTGATGTGTGTGCATGTGTGTGTGTGCAAGTGCTTGAGTGTGTGCGTTGCTATGTTTTACTCAGCAGTCGACAATATGAGTTCACCTTCTCCCCAGAGTGAGAAAGTGGAAAACCATGCTGTGTACTTGTGTGTTTGGGTGTGTGTGTGTGTCTGCACGCTTTAGATGTGTGTGTGTGTGTGCGTGCACCACACTCCTGTGCGCTCAGGCAGTGGGGAAGTATGTGTGCGGTGAAAGGAAAGGCTGGAGGCTTCATGTGTGTGAGTGTGTTTCTTTCTTTTTCCTCCCTTAGCGAATGCCTATTTCTAGATCGGTTTGAGGGTCAAGGTTTGGCCACCGGTGGAGAAAAGCTGTGTTCCCATTTAAAAGGGAAAAAAAAAAAGCTCCTGCTCTTTCCTCACAATGAAAAGAAGTCCGAACACACATCATCCTCTTAAAGCCTTAACCCTTGCTCTGCCACACGGTGCCTTCCCGCACAGATCCTCCCGAGACCGACGCGCCGCGACGCTTGCAGATCCCAGATGAAATAAAGGAGATAAAAGCAACAGCTCCTGCCACTCTGACATTTTACTGACCATTAAGTCTAACTATTGAAAACTCAAATCAAATGCATCTTTGTGTGAACAAGCCACGGGCAACTGAGCAAATGTGTTTGGTGTTGCTGTGTTTTCATCAGGGATGAAACGTCAGAGCTTTAACCTTTCACTTGCCTTTTAGCTCATTACATAAAAAGGACATCAAGTATTAACAAACAGCACCTCATTATTATTCCAAAAAAAAAAATTCTGCTTCATGCGTGGAATATCATTAAACAGAAAAAAAAAAGTCCTTGATATGAGTAACTTTAATGAAACACACAACTCTGGTCACTTTTATAAGCTTTTATAAACTGAGAGTCGTTATCGCGGTGACTCAGACTCTGACTCACAGGTTAACTCAGGCACTAAATCCATTAGGCTGTAAAAAAAGAAAAAAACAACTCAACAGCATGGATGTAGCAGCACTGACGTCGATTGCAGGTTTTTATGGTGAATTCTGAAAGGATATAATTATCGAACTTACTCTTAAGAATACTCAAAAAGGATAGCGTGTTCATAACAAAGTTGTTCATTGAGTGTGAAGAATAGGACGCGTTTATCGAGTTAATCCTACTTACAGTCAAGTGTTGGAATATTCTCCCATAACCAGAGCTGTCTCCTGCTGTGAAAAATGGTCTGACTACACCTCCTGATCCATTTTCTCTGGCTTGTTAGTATTTCTTTAACAAAGTCACAGCAATCTTTGAGGGGTTAAGCCCAGGATACAGTGATGGTGCCCCCTGCAAGACAGTTTTAGAGGAATTGTATTATTGCACAATGCAAATCTTCTGCAAATTTTCAGCATGCAGGTTGCTGTTTAGAGGTTGTTATTGCACATAGCGAGGAGGTTTTTAAAAATGGTAACGAGTTGATTGCAGACAGGGAAGAGAAAAGCCATACCATGTTTCACGAAAATGGCAGACTTATTCCCGAACTCTACGTCTGGTGAGTCAGACTAGTGTTGGACTAGTGTCTTAAAGCAGTTGTTACGTTATCAATCACATGTCTATTCTGAAATCCTTAATGGCTCTTCAGGTGAAATTAAAAATCAAAAATAACAATAAGCTATTAGAACAGAGGTGAATAGAACAGAGCCTTTGTAGTCAATGCATATAAAAATACAACAAAACTTTGTTTGGCGAGTTTCCCTTAGCAGCAATCAAAGTCCAAGCAGCATAAGACATAAATATAGTTAGAATAGAAATAGTAATAAATATTAAACAATTAAATAACTGCAGTGCAGCTGTTCAGTCAACCAGGACGTTATTATTATTATTATTATGATTATTGCACCTGAGTCCAAAGCAACATGAAGAATAATAATGACAATAATACATGGATATGAACTTAGGGATGAAGTTGGTAGAAAGCTGGTAGAAGCTGCACATCTGCTCTCAAGTTTAAGAGCGTGTTTAAGTCGTAGGATTTATGTAGCCATAAGACTTAATATCAACAAGGGACTCAAGTGGTTGGGATTTGTGCCACATGGGTGCAAATGTCATCAATCAGCGAATCCCCAGTTTGATCCCCAGCCGTGGACTTCTACTGCATGTCATGTGGCAAATGCCAAAATAGTAATCTTTAGAAAATATATACAAACTACAAGACATTAAGGAAATTAAAGGCTTTCTTTGCTGTTATATTTCACTTGAATGTAAAAGGTCACTTCAATAAACATGAGCCCTGGAGTCTGATTAACAGTAATTATAGCGCAATAAGCAACATTCATTTTAATGTACCTCTAGTGTTAGATTATGACATTTATTGTTGATTTAATGTATTTATTATTTTTCTGTTATTTAACTTGTTTTTTTGTGGATGTGCTGCCGTGATGCACCAAATAGGAGTAGTGCTCTTCATGTCACTGTGTTTTGCACAATCAAAGGATGACTAAGGTTTTCCGTTCTATTTTATTCTATTTTATCTTGTCATGTGTTTGGTAAAACACCAGGTAGAGCAAATCTGGCAGCTAGGAGGAGCCGCACAGTCATAGTAGAGAGCGAAAGACACCGAGATGTCTCCTAAGTGAGACGGCGCATGTTCAAAACAATATTTTTTTTGAAACTGTGCACTTAAAGGTGCAGTATGTAATTCTTGTCTATCACATGTTTCATCAAATTCTCAGGAATTCCTCGAGCAGTCTGTTCTGTGTATGCAATAAAAAGAAAATCTGATTTTGCACACAGCTCTGGCTCAGTAAATGGGAAAGAAAGTGGCTGAGATCCACGACACAACACAGTTTAAATGTGACTCCTGCATGTTCAAGCTCGTGCACAGGACAGAGGGCAAGGGACCTTAAATCTAGCATATGCTCACCATCAAAATGTGCCGTTTGGAGCAAAATTACTCCATATTTATGTCACTTTTGCACTGATTTTAATTTCCAGTCGTAGCTGTTGCTGCTTAGTTTGTTGCAGAAGCATTACATTTCCAATTCCATCTTCTAATTCATAAGAATACGAACCCAAAACAATTTCGAGTTAGATTTAGCTGAATAGAGGACGCGTAGCTCCTTTTGTAGACTCTAACCTTCACCGTCAGCGCTCATGAATTCACCAGTCAAATATATGAACACTGAAGTAGAAAAGCATCTCAAATCATTGCTGTTAAAATGCTAAACAAATCACAAACTAAGCAGAATTCAGATGACGGATAGTGTCAACTGTGCAACCCTGTTTGTGACGCTCTGTGGAGTTTGCAGTGTAATTGCCCTCATCCCTCTAGCTGGCATCGCCTGGCAGATATCTTCAACAGAAATAATTGTGGGTGGCTTGTCGAAAAGGCCTAAAATCCCGAAAATGGAAAAGTATGAGGGCTGCAACTTAAAGTCTCATATAAGTGAGCAGTGGTGTTTGGACTGGCTTTATTGAGATGTATTCCCTGGCGCTAGTCGAACAAGAGCTCTGGATGTACCGCATTTAAAAGTAAGATAATGATTCCCGGCACTCCGTTTCATCGCGGCTGATGTGTCATATTTGATAAGATGATGATAATTATAGTACCATTAAACATGAAAAAAAAAAAAATCCACGTACTCGTATTTGAATGTCGCTTAAAGCCGTGCATGCTCCTCCACGAGATGATAAAAGGAGACCCTTTTCACTGACAGAAAAAAAAAAAAAAACCCCACTCAGGGGACAACTTAACAGCATTAAACCTTTATTTGAAAAGATATTCTGCTGTCATTATTATATTGCGTCGCTATACCATTTACTGGCTCCTTCAAATCCCAAATCCCAATGCAATACTCTATTGATTTCAGTCTCATCATCCAAAATGGCAATGTCCCCATCAACAAGCTGTGGCCTGTTGCTGAAAGAGCACAACCATGTTTTGCCGAGTGTCGAGGGACTCGCGGCATCCAGATGTGATCCCAACTGTGAATTTTAATGGCTGCAGCCTCCATCGCGGCTGCTGCCAGGAAAATAAACACACACACACAAAACCAAAAAAAAAAAAGATCGAGGGTCCATTTTATAGCGTAAACTCATAACTCAGTTAGTGATTTGCATTGACTTGGCTGTGATGGATGGACTCCAAACAACTGTATGAAAAATATTACTGCAGGACATCTCTGCACAATTTGCCCCCCCCTCATACTTTTAGCTGTGAAAATCATCTCTCTCTGCACACAACAGTAAGTTTTGAGATGGATGAAAGACTTCTACCATCACCACCAAAGTAGCTTCAGGCTAGGTTGAAATCATAACCAAGATTGACTAATGTTTATGGATTTCTAAGTTTTT
>NW_007577825.1:178569-199689 GCF_000690725.1 Stegastes partitus
ATTAATCGCACTGTCGTCTCTTCTGTATTCCATCTTATCTGTACGTTTTACGGCGTGCAGCATCTCCAACAGCCTTTAAGCAAGAGACATGTTTCTAAAACGAAAATAATAAACATGTTTATGAGATGTGCTCCACGACTTTTAGTGCTGCTATGTGCAATGACTGATTTCATATTCATGTTTCTCTGAATTTAAAAATGAATGAGATCCTACGGGAGAACAGACTCAGCTTTCATCAACATACTCAGCTTTAAAAGCTTATTGCTCTGACATACAAACACATACAAACCAAATTCAAGACTTAAAATACTGCCAAGACTTCACATCATTCAAGATCTGAATTTTCATTTGCTAAAATGTTTAGTCTGAGAGATTTTAACCCTCAAAGTTTATCAGTAGTCTGTCATGTGACCAACTAAAGTGTGGAGAAGAGTTTTTTAGAGACTAGACAAAAACAAAATTCTAACCTGCTCAAAAACCTGTAATTTTGTCTCCAGCTTCCTCCCGAACGTGTATTGAACTAGTCAAGGTTTAGCAACTGCAAGCGGCAGCAGCTGCTCTGCAATCACACGTGCAATTTCTGCAAGAACTGCCCAGTCTAGATCCAAATAGAAGGCTGCAGAAGAGAATGATCTTATTTTTTCATCCAACCTCTTAAAAGAAACTTTACTGGTCTGAAGTCTCTGATAGAGGTTACAAGGTGGTCAGAAAACGGGTTTCATTTCATTCTAAAAAAAAAGAAAATCTTCAGAAAATCCTAGCTAAGGAACAACCCGCTTTTCTTTCAGACCTTGAGCATGAAACCTGTTTTCTCTTTTACACGATGTTTAAAAAAATCTGATTATAGTATAAAGTCAGCCATAATGTGGCGACTTAAAGAGCCCATATTGTGCTTCTGGGAGGTTTACCTTTCCTTTAGTTTGTTATTTAGCTGGTTTTTGTCTATAAACTTGTAAGTCCACACCAAAGTGAGTTTTTCTCTCACAAAACACTGCCGTAGAACCGCTTAAAATGCCTCGATTGTAGTCCAGGCTTCTCTTCCTTTATTTATCTGTGGCAGCATGGAGCACTTTTGCATAACAACTACCTGGTAGCTAGTTTGTCACATCTTCCAAAACACACCGAGCAGCTTCCTCGTAGTCTATTATTTCCTCAATACAGATGCTTCTCCTAGAGCCACAGTTCTCAGCTTGTACTCATAGATGTTTGGTTACTGTAGGTAGCAAACATCGCCTCGCTTTTGTCATCCAAGCTGACCAATCAAAGCAGACGTATGATGTGTTTTTTGAGCATTAAAATCTGTTTTGCAGCTGTAGATGTGCATAATTTGGGCTTTTTTTTAAAGTGATCTGAGTCTCAGCAAGATGCAGCGTCTGTCCTTAAGGTTTAACAAACATGTCGAGTTCATTATCTGTCTAACGATAATACGCTCGAGGCCAATTAAATTATTAAGTGTTTACGTCAAAGTGTGGTTGCCAGCATTCATTAATACATGCAAGCATGATACAAACAAATTGTAACGTTGCTCCATTGTACCAGCAGTGCTCCGTGGTACCTTTGAAAGCATAGAAATCCAACAGAAGTAAAGAAATGTATGCTAGTAACTATAGATTTTGAGCTTGAAATGTGAGTTTTTCCAGCAGAAAAAATGTTCAAAATGTGCTTTTCTGCTCATGGATGTTTGTTTTTGTCGCTTGTTCAGCAAAATGAGGTGCAGAACAAGACACAGATAAGGAGATTTAACCAAGAACGTTCCAGTTGTGTGGTGTGGTGTTGGGCAGCTGCTGTCTGGGTGTTAGTGTAGCCTTCATCCTATGACAGAAATAGAAGTTTAAAATGCAACATTTCCATCAGCTGTATGCAGAGAAAGGAACCAAGGATGATCCTGCCTGCACAGAAAGAGGCTACTGTCATACGGATAATATATATATATGATACATATCTCCCTTTTTTTTCTAAAGAGGGTACAGGATATTTAATTCACAGAGCAGATCACGCAATTTAACTTCAGTTGGATTTCAAAATGGCAAAAAAACAGAAAATCAAAGAGCGGTGCTTTAAAAATGTGCTTCAACAGTGCTGATTTTGTAGCATTTGAATCTTTTACAGGGAATTTCCGATGCTGCAGAGGGTCTACGCAAACTGTTTGAGCGGGAGCCTACAAAGAGCATATGCAAAAGTGTTCATTATCTCACTAAAATGGGGTACAGGCATGAAGAATCATTTCGTGGTTTAGAGTGTAGTTGGAGATGTAACATTTGCAGAGGAGAACATTTTGAAGGAGAGAGAGAAGAGGGAGAGAGAAAAGTGTGAGAGGGGGGTTGGGGGAAGGAATTTTGGGAGATCAGTGGCAGGGAAGAGGATGAGAAAAGAGGGTTTGGGCACAGTGGGATTACTCCAAGATGTGGTGAGTGGGAGACAGGAATACAGAACGACAGAGTTAGAGAAGGGGGGGACACTGGAACACAGCAGCACTTCTTCTGGATTTGGAGTTAAAAATGAAAAGGAGAAAACTGGGGACAGCAAATTGAGAATCAAAATAATATGCTGTGTTAATAACGGAAAACGTTTTGAAATAAAGGTTCGTTTTTCTAAATTAGAATATTTCTCCGTCTCATTTTCCGATCGTGCACCAAGCCTCGTCTCCAGCTGCTAATCGCCGTCCGCTGATGGGAGATGGTTTCAAAGTCGGAGGCTTTGTTGACTCAGTCGTCCACATAACCTTCTGTCCTTGAGATGTTTTTCTGTGTTACAAAGGCCCCAGCATGCTTCAAAGTAGTTTTTGCAGGAATACCACCTGTAGTTTTAAAAAAAAAAGAAGAAAAAAACGACTATCTGACACGTAAGACCGCTTCACACAGCGATTGTTTAGGTGTGCGGATTATTCCTCACACAACGGCTTATGTCAGATTTCCTTTACAAATGATTTACTAATTTCAGATGTTATCACCTCATTAAATAGTCATTATCGCTGCAGATCATTTCTATACGAGCCAGTGGGGACCTCCTCACTTTAATGGCGGTGAAGCTGCAGTTTTGCACATATAAGGACAAAGGCAGCACATCTTTTCCAAGGAGACTTGAGTTCGAGTCCTGTCTGAGACCATAATTCTAGTTTTAATTTTTGATTTAACTCTCATTTCGACTGTTGCTTTCACTCGCTGCTTATCACTTGGTGTTTACTTGCATTTTCAGCCGGTGTTAGGTTTAGTTAAGACATCAAAACTACTTGGCGAGGTTTAGAAAAGGGGACACGATGTGGGTGAAGATAGCTCCCGTTGCTACCATTTCTTACAAAGCTTCATTTTATTTCAGTTTACGGCTGCACCAGAGATTTTACATTATCAGGTTTATTTTCTGCTTATTATTGATCGAAATGGATGATAACGTACCTTCAGGCTCACTGTAAACGTGGAGGAGGTCCCTACTGGCTCTTTTGTATAAAAATTTATGTTTTGGTGCGTTTAGCCACCAAACGCTACTTAGTTAGGTTTACAAAAGCATCATGGTTTGGGTAAAAAATAAAAAATAAAAAAGCTCCTGTGGCTACCATGTGTTACAAAGCTTCCTTTTGTACGTTTTTATTTTTAAGACAGCACCAGAGACTTTACATGCACACATCATTAGGTTGACTTTCTGCTTATTATTGATGAAAATTGATAACAACGCAGCCTCCGGCTCACTATACGGTGGAGGAGGTCTCTCCTGGCCCATATGCATGAGAATGATGCGCCGTTGATGTCCGAATCGGGTCAACGAGTTCAACACGTCTGCGTGACTGCAGGCTTTCAATCTTCACACTCAAAAAAACGTCTATAAATACTTTTGCTGCGGACTTAAAATACTACATACAAGCTCTTTTCAAGCATACCAAACCTTTAGCCAACTGACAATCATGATGTAACCGTGGGTCATTTTGAATTTTTGATCTAAATAACAGCGCGGATGTTGCTCTGGCGAGGACAATCTCTGCTCAGAATCTGTTTGTTGGTTTTTTGGCTTTTGCACCTCGGAATTGGGCACCGAGATTGAATTCAAACTGAGTGACAGGAAGAGCGATTGACACAAAGAGAAGTGGGCAGAACTTTTGGATCCGGGAGAGATTCGAGCAGGAAAAGGAGATGAAGAGTCGGGCACATACGGAGCAGAAAAAAGAGACGGAGGGAGGGAGGGAGGGAGGGAGGCCAGGAGATGCTCGCAATTAGAGTCAGACGGCATTGACCTTCAGCCCATCCAGAACCACGTACAACATTCGGCACATATGGCTCCACTTAATGTGGCGAGACTCGACTGTGTGTGTGCGCTCCTGTACGTATACGTGTGTGTTTCTATCCGTATCAGCGTGGCTATTAGTATGAGCGTGCATGCTTCTCGATGTGTCTTTGATTTTGTTTACATGCTGATGTTTACTTCTGCGTCGACATTTGGATATGCGAGTGTGTGTGTGTGCGTCTGCATGTGTGTGTGCGTGCCTGCAAACACAGTGTGTATCTTAATTGGACTCCATTCAAGTGTTTAATTACTCATTAGAGATGCTGCAAAGCAATCTATACACCAGCTTTCCCCGTTCGCTCCCTCTGCCCTCTGCGACTCGCAACCCACAGAGGCTCAAACGCTTTGACCCAAACTACATGGATTAGTTCACCTCGTCAATCTGGATCAACCCATCCATATTAGATGAAGATCCTTAAGCCAGAGGGTGATGCCGAAGCAAGACGGACGGTTAATAAGTCAGTGGGCTTGACACTCTGCCAGTTTGTTCATGTGTAAGATTAGTAGTCAGTCAGTCAGTCAGTCAGTCAGTTTTTCACGCAGTTATGCAGGTGGTCAGTTAATGAGCCACTCAGTCAGTGGGCCAACAAGCCAGACCGTCTTCTGGCTGACTGAATCGGTCAGTTACATAATCATGCTGCTGCTTTGTCAATCACTCTCACTGTCAATCTGTCCATCAAAGTGGTAATCAGAGAGTGGAAAAACATCATAAAACCACGGCCTTTCTAGAGCAGTACGGATTAAATACAAGTCAATAAAAGTCAACTTCCTGACATAAAACATAAACATCATAAACTCCAAACAAACATAAAACTGTAGGAGTTTTTTCCCACAATGTGAGCTTAAACAATAAAAGCTTGATGCATGTCAGTCACTCATTTCCAATCTGTCGACCAAACTGGTAATCTTAGAGTGAAATAACACAATAGACCACTATTTCTCTGAAGCAGTAGTAGTGTGCCACTAGTTCAGATTAGATACAAGCTAATAAAATACAACGTAAATCATTTACTGGAAATGGTTAAACATGAAGACTTCCATCCATCCATCCATCCATTATCTATACACCGTTTAATCCTCACTAGGGTTGCGGGGGGCTGGAGTCTATCCCAGCTGACTCAGGGTGAAGGCAGGAGACACCCTGGACAGGTAACATGAAGACTTTTAGCAAAATAAAATCCAAAAAGCAGAAAACTGTTGGAGTTTTTCCAAAAATTTGAGCAAAAACAATAAATGACTGATCTGTTTTTATCATTTGCTGTCAAACTGTCGATCAAACTGGTAATCATAGAGTGGGAAACCCTGTATAACTTTTTTTTTTTTACCCTAAAGCTGTTGTGGTGCTTCACTAGTTCAGATTAGATACAAGCTAATAAAATACAACATACATCATTACCTGGAAATGGTCAAACATGAAGACTTGTAACAACATAAAATCCAAAAAGCATCAAACTGTTGGACCTTTGCCCCAAATATGAGCTACAATAATAAAAGCATGATCCATTTTAATTTCTCTGTCGAAAAAACTCGTAATCAGAGAACAAAATCACCTTATAAACCCTTAGCAGTAGTTAGTGCTCCACAAGTACGAATTAAATACAAGTCATCAAAGCACAACACAGCATATTTCCTGGAATTGGTCAAACATGGAGACTTACATCAACATAAAACATTAAAACAAATAAAACAATAAAATTACAATCTCTTTTATCTATACTATAAAATATTTAGGAGTGTTTGGCTATAAGACCTGAGGAGTCTTGGTGCAGAATATCGGTTAAAAGATGATTAATGTATAACAAAGTTAAACCATGAAGGGTTTGGTTTTGCAGCTCTGCTCTTATAGAGGGCAAAGTTGGTATATGAGCATTTTGTGGTTGGGAAAAAAGTTTCTTTTTGTGGTCATTTTTTTTAACAAAATATTGCTGGTTCATATTGATTGACAGCCAAAAATGTCTCCCAGTTTGTTTAAAAAAAAAAAAAAAGTCATTAAAACTGCATCACAAAATTCGAAGACTGCACGAGTATTGAAGGAATGAAAAATAAATCAGCCGCTTCTCCTCCCTTCTTTAAACATTGACTCTGTGGATACGTGACATTTCTTCAGCCCCCCCCCCCCTCTACTCTACTCTTTGAGTGATTCCTATTGGTGTGCTTGGACACCAGCCATCAGCTCCTTCATTCGCCGCGTCGCTTTGAGCCAACCTTGTCGATACCAATACAGCCCCACTGCTGTTTATGCTGTCGACAGCGCCAAAGCCGGTGCTGCATCATGGTGAATGCCCCTCAGAAAACAAGGAGACTGATATAGGCATATCATGCACTCTGTCTGTCAGCTTGTCAGATGCACCGAGCTCTCATCTTGTCCGTCTCACGAACTCGTCCTGCTTGTCCATCCATCTGTGGCTTTGTCACTCTATCTGTCTTGCTCTGGGTCTGTTCTGTCTTTACTTTCTCTGTGTGTATATTTCAGCTACTACATCAATTATCCTTCCAGGGGGGGCCGAGATTTATTTATTTTTTGCCCCCCGACAAGATTTATTATGTTAATTCAGTCCGTGGGTGTCTTACGCGTATGACTGTATGCATGTTTGTGTACATATGTGCGTGAATTCGGCAGAGATTGGCACAGGCGGCGCTTAATCCGTAGGGGGACCATGTAGCCTGTCTTGAAGAAATACATAATAACCTTTCAGATGTGCTGAATGTCACCACGCTGATCTATGGGCGACATTATTCAGAGTGACAGATATGGAACTTGTCAAAACAACACAACTTGAGCTCAGGAGTGTGTGCTGGATGCAGTTTTTCTTTTTTTTTTTTGATGCATTCCTTGCCATGCTTTGCGCAGTGTGTGTGTGTGTGCGTACAGTAGGAAATGGATGTGTGTTTCTTGTTGTTCTCATGTGTTTGCACAGAAGTGAGGATCAAGAGCTAATTTACATAATTAAACATGTGCATCTGTGCTTATGAATCCCAATATTTTCCCCGCGTGTTGGTTTGATTCTACACTGCATGTGTCAATGTGTCATATGTGTTAATATGTCTGTGTGGTATTTGTGTACGTGCAGGAGGGACGTAACATATTTACTTTTCCACACATAAGTGAGCATCAGCAGCAATGCAGCGGGATACGACAGCACGAGAAAGGGAACGCCTCATGCTGAGAGAAAAGCAGCTAAAGAGTCTTAGCGAGTGTGTGTTCGTGTGTGTGTGAGTGAGTCATTTTAAACATTCAAAAAGAACAAGTAGAAAGCAGAAGAAGGCATAGTGGAGGGAATAAAAATACATTAATGGTGGTGGAGAGGGGGGTGAGACAGTTAAGACAGAGAGGGGAGAACGGGAAGGGAAAACAGAAGAGGGGGAATGAGAGTCATGAAGACTGAAAAGAGGAGATAGTGGGAATGTCAAAGAACGCTGCTGTGCTCCTGAAGGGGAAAGTGATAGAAGAAGAAGAAGAAGAAAGGGGGACGTAGAGTGAGCAAATGAAGCAGAAGTGAGTGGAGATGAAGATTGAGGGAAAGAAAGCAAAGAAAAGGAGCAGAAGACAGAGTGAAGACAGCGGCAGATGAAGATGGAGAGATAGGAACGGAGAGTAATGTGGAGTTAATTGGAGAGACATTGAGAGTGAGTGAAAGTGTGGCGCAGCAGACTGAGACAGCAACGCAACCGAGGCTACTCGCAGACACACACGTCCAGAAAAACAGCCTGCAGTTTATTCCTGCCAAAAAGCCAAATGAGGTGAAATTTGCACATTTCATGTGTTGAATATGAAATTCTATGTTTAATAAAGGACTCCCGCATTTTCATTTGGCCCACGGTTCGTGGAATTTGCCATGGTTAGGAAATGATACTGGTGCAATCTATTTGTGTTGGTATGTGGTAGAGAGCAAACCGGATGTTCATTACTTTCAATAAGAGAAGGATTATAAATTCAGCACTGGCAGAAAAAACATTTCCCATCCAGAAGCTGGCAACCAAAGTCGAATTTTCACAACTTTTGCCCTCAACTGGAGATGTGAAGATGAATTGGATGTTTCCAAATTGGAAATCGATCCACATCTGATTCATCCACCTGTCCTTCTTGACTCCAAAAAAAAAACGGAGCGATAGAATGAACAAGCAACATGTTTTTCTTTTCTTTCTGGCCTGTCCATTCGAAGGAGAAGTTTGACTTCACTGAGCTCTTCCAGTGTTTTACTTCCATTCAGTTTTTCTCTTCAAAATACTCGAGGTCCACAGATTGTTTGTTCCATTTCCCTCCACATAAAACATTTGCAGAGTAGTTTTTTTAAACTGTGTTTTGTGTGCTGTCTAGTGTTCTATGTCTATCCATCCATTATCTATACACCGCTTAATCCTCATTAGGGTCATGGGGGGCTGGAGTCTATCCCAGCCGACTTAGGGTGAAGGCAGGAGACACCCTGGACAGGTCACCAGTCTATCACAGGGCTACACTTAGAGACAGACAACCAAGCACACTCACATTCACACCTACGGACAATTTAGAATCACCAATTAACCTCAACATGTTTTTGGACTGTGTGGGAGGAAGCCGGAGAACCCGGAGAGAACCCACGCTGCACGGGGAGAACATGCAAACTCCACACAGAAAGATTCCGGTGCCCCCACCGGGACGCGAACCGGCAACCTTCTTGCTGCGAGGCAACAGTGCTACCAACAGCGCCACCCTGCAGCCCTGGTCTATGTCTATCTCCACAATGATGTATTTCAGTTATAAAACACATTAGTGTCCAGACTAATTCAACATTTATGAACTAATAAAACAGGGACTTATGGAAATGCTGGTGACCCCATTTTAATGTGAAAATTCTGTGATTGTACTTTAATTTGAACAGGCACAAACTTGTGTTTTCATTCGTCTCATTATGCGCAGAGATTATTTCTAAAATGGTGCTAAAATGCTCATCTGTATGGATTTAAAACATCATTTTATCATCAAAACGGATGTTGGCGCATCCTCCTGTATGTTTGTCAGCTCTGCTCTACCCATCAACTTTGGCTCAGCAGACCAAAATATATGGGAATCGTGCCACCTGATGGAGTTCGTCCTTGCACATGGTACCAACAAAGCAGTCAACCGCTCATAAAACCACTGCATCATCGCTCTGCTAAGTGGCCAAAACTTCCACAGGGTACCTTTTAAAAAATGTATTCAGATTATACCCTGTAATAATAGAACCAATGAGGTGTAGGTTTAATTCAATCATCTGGGTGTATGAATGTTAAAGTCATTCAAGGGGAGGAACTTTTTTTTTTTTTAATATCGCTCCATTTTTGATGGCAGCTGTGGCTCAGGTGGTAGAGTGGGTTGTACACTAATTGCAAGGTTGGCAGTTGAATCCCAGGACCCTCCACATGCCAAAGTGTCCTTGTCCAAGACACTCAAGTTGCTCCCAATGGCAGGCGAGCACCTTGTATGGCAGCTCTGCCGTGACTGGTGTGTGTGAATGCATGAATGGAAGCATATTGTAAGTCACTTTGAGTGCCGTTAAGATGGAAAGCGCTATAGAAGTGCAGATGCATTTATAGGTACAGGAGAAAACAGGCATACAAAGGTAATGTAAAAGCTGTCTTCACACAGAAGATGCCCCGAAATGACATGTTGCACAAAGCATTAGGTGCAAAATGCCTTGAAAGCACACACGGAAACTGCAAAATTCAGTTGAATGCTTCACTCATGCTGTCTCCTCAGCTCATAAACAGCCTGTCATATCATTTAATACCGGAGCTCCTTTGCCCTCCGTTGCTCTCCCCCGTTGCTTCTGAAACATGCTGCCGCCTGGGCTTCTCGTCCGCTTCGACCGGGGGAAGGTCTGTGGGTGCAGATGGAGGTTACCGTTGCGAGACGTGATTCGCAGTCAAAAAAACACCCGTGACCCTGTGTCACCCACCTAAACAGCACACTCCCGGCGGCCTGCTTTTGCTTACAGACTTGTTGTCCGGATGCCGTTCTGGTGACAACCGTCCCGGCCAACCGCTCTGAACCTTAACCCCGGCGCATCACGGCGGTCTGGTCGCCATCCATGTGCCTCCAGGCTTTGCTTGCTTCCCTTATTTAATCTGTATCAAGGTGAAACATTTCCCTGATCCTTATGTATTCTGTATTTGTAGGAAGGTTCTTTTTATTAATTGTTTCTTGTTAAAATGATGACCTGTATATCTTGATAAATGGGCTAAAGTGAGTAAGTCTCATTCTGAATCAACCTTTTTCTTCCAACAGAGCTTATGAATTATTATCGGTATCAACTGGAATGATGCATTTTATCTTGATAAATTTTCACCCAGCCCTTCGTTCAAAGCCTCGTTGCAGTCGATATAATTACAACTTGTCCATCAGGAGCTCAGAAAGATATCCGGTGATGTTACTACAGAGCTTCACTGTGATTCGTAACCTTTCTGGAGGTCTCTGATATCGTTGTCCTGCCGTGCTTGTTTTAATTTTAGGTGGAGCTGTCGGCTTTTTTTTGCACACATAAAGCCTCCTTTCTGCGCACAGGAAGACCTACTTTGACTGTACTTTGAAATGTTGCATCATTTGCTTTTTCGCGAGCTCGGAAATTTAACTGTGAAGACAGCCCCCGTCTTTCTCCTTTGAACTCTCATTTTAACCAAAATCTCAATAGCTACTGGAGAGCGTTTGGATTGACTGGCATCCCGCAAAGAGCGACGTTTTTTTTCTTTTTTGTCAGGCCATAGTGCGAATGCCACATTAGCAGGGAGATCAAGTGAAGCTGCAGGAATAAGAGAAAGTTCTGTATGTAGAGAGGGAGACGGCTGGCTTGGTGAGAGAGAGAGAAAAGGAGAGAATGGCGAAGAGATTGAAGCATCCTTTGAAGTTTGCTGGTTGATCCGGCCGGCTGTTTAGGACGCAGGCAGGTATGGTAAACATCCAAGCCTCCTCCAACCAGAAGCTTTGATCACAGCCGTGGTGAGAAGATGATGTTGATGACTCAGTGGTGCCAGAATACTAAAGAGTGGCCACTACACACAGACTTACACTCCGTTGTTACTGTACATGGAGAATCTTCAGCACACAAACACACACCCAGAGAACCCTTCTTTTTTTTTTCATTTCAACTTTGAAAACTCCTCAATTTCTGTTCTATTTTCAACCTGACATGTACACATAAAACACTTATCCACAGACTCTTTTTCCACTGATTGTGGTCCAAGTCAGTGAATGAGTCTTTTACATCCAGATGAGAGCCAGCAGCCAAAAAAGCCGAGTCCTTCAGCTGCATCTGGCTAACCTCACCAGACAATTCAATTGCACTGAGAGAGTGAGGAGAATCTGTGAGACATCGGGGGATTAGGAACGAAGCAAAACCATCATATCGCATCGCAGAGGTTTACACGCAGACGGTATTAAAAAGAAATGGCTTCAAGCGGCAGAACAAAAATCTAAAAAGACCACGCACTGAGTAACATGTTCTTTAACAGCAATTTGTTTTTACCGGCATATTTAAAGATTTTTTGAACGCATTTAAAGTTTAGAACTTCTCTTTTCCAATTCCTTCTGGACCCAATTATCAAGCTTTCCTGTTTTTTGGTGGTTTTTACATGCGGAAATTATATTGACTGTCAAATATGCTAGAAATACAAATCAACATCTTTGTCTGGAAATGAAAGATAATCACCCGGAAAATAAGAAGTGTACACTGTCCTGGTGATAAGGGTTTACACAGAGTGAGTAAAAGGATTAGTGGAACTTTGTAATTTTGCACTGTACTTTGTTGTAAGCTACCTTAGAGCCTCTTTTGTGTAGAGTTTTGTATTACTGTATTACAGAATCTGTTGGATTATTATGATGGAATAGGTTTGGGGGAATGTACAGTTTGTCCAAAAATGAGGCAATTATAGTGAAAATCGGTACAGTCCTTTTCAGATAATGGAATACTTTTTTTTTTCTTTTTTTGCTTTTATATTAATATTCCTCACAGCCTTTTCAGACACACTTGCGACAGTTGCACCATTACTGTATGCATGAGATCGGACAGGGGGCACCTGAAGTAACAGCAAGCGTATCACAGAGTCCAAAAAACAGTGGATAGCTCAAAATCAGTATCAGCAAACAAGTTTAGGAAAATGAAAACCGAGGAAATAAAACATACCTGGGCAA
This sequence comes from Stegastes partitus, assembly GCF_000690725.1. Taxonomy (NCBI): domain Eukaryota; kingdom Metazoa; phylum Chordata; class Actinopteri; family Pomacentridae; genus Stegastes; species Stegastes partitus. The sequence goes on from NW_007577825.1 coordinate 190,985, forward strand.
GGATTTTCTTGTTCCTCTGGGACCACATTAAATCTACACGTGTATCTATTAATGCAGTTCAGACTTGTTCCGTGTTGAAAATGGCACGTAAATGTGACCAGATCCAAACTATGAGGCTACTTCAAAAAAGTTTTCAGCCTCACCAGAAAACTTTACAGCAGAAAGATTGTTCTCGCATTATTTTTTTAAGATAGTTTCTTTAAATTCAGTGTACTTGTTCCACCTTCGCGGAAGCATTTCACATCTTGAGATTCCAGATTCTCCTCAACAGCATGCGTGACCTCATCATCAATCTGAAAATGGCAACCAAGTGGGATTTCAGTTTAGGAAACAGATTGAAGTCAGACGGTGCCAGGTCACGTCAATGAGGTTCATGGGGCAACAGTTCAATTTGGCTGCTTCCGCCACCTGTGCTGTGTGGACAGACGTATTGTCCTGAAGCAGCAGCAGCCAGCTCCAAGCTGTCCTCTCCTTTTTTCTTTGATTGCTTCAAACACTTGAGTTTGCAGACAGCGATATAAGGCATTATGGTCGGCAGTTGTGCCCCAAAATGGAAGTTACGCCCCTTGATTCCGGGTGGGGCTGAGAACTCTCTGCATTACCTTCGTATTTAATTAAATAAGACTGCCATTGTGACTGGTTAGCAATCACTAGTGCTCATTCAGATGTGAAGTCCGCACGTTCAGATGCCGTCAAAATAACGGAGTGAAGAGCATGACTGAAAGGGGCTCAACTCTTGCTTTCTGCCCATACATTCTCGCTGAACCTGTTTGCAGATTTGCCTTTTTTGTACGACCACTTTGAGTCACTGCAGTCCTAAAAATACACCGTCATACTCACAAGAGCTTTAAATAAATAAATGTGGGACTCTCACAACACCGTAAGTATTTCATGAAAACTGAGATGAATCAAACTCTGCTCAGGGTTGTTGGTGGTTGATTATGTCACACTGAAAGGAGGAGTGTACCATTGTACTCCTCTTCCTCTTTTTACCCCACATTATATGCAGATCTACAGATATACGTGTAAAACTGGGTTGACACTCCTGTGCAGATGTGCACATGGACACACGGATGCAACATTTATTTAATTATGCTTATTTCGAGTCTGCATGCACCCACTGCCCTTGCAGACACAAATTTTAAGTTTGCATTGACTCTGTCGGCCCTGAGGAGATGATGACATTTACGTCAGGCAGACCCTAGAAATTTCATTACACTAATAACTTGTTCATTGCTGCATATGACCATAAAAGCATTTAAAACCTGTAACACTGGCCCAAGTTTGTCTGCTCTGGTCACGTCCAGAGTCGCTGACAGATGTGCAGACGGTGATGACGAGAAAAAACAACATTTTCAAGAAGTGTTAGATTCTAAGTTATTGACAGCATCATAATCAGAAGTCTACATAAAGCTTCATTAATGTCAGGTTTTATTACAGTGTTGTGAGTCCTTCCCTCTGACAGATTTAAAATAAGCTCACATCCACATCAAAAGAAAGATCGCCCACTCCCTACACCAGCAGCACACACACACACTTCACACACAAACTCTCTGAGAAAGAGACATGCCATAAGTGTGAGTGCATTCCCATGTCTTTTTGGTCAGTGCAGTGTGTGTGTTTAATTCCAAATGACACACACAGCCTGAGAAGAGAGGATGCGGGGACACACAAACTCATGCGCACACGGCGGCGTGTTTAACAGCTCCGAGTGCGGCGGCGGCGGCGGCGGCGGCGGCACACACCTGCACCTGCAGCTTCCTCTCGCCTCGGCGGCGTATTAGGGATGCAGACAGTGTCACAGGAGCAGGGCAGGGCGCTGAGTGGCTTAATACAACCTAATGTATCCTGGCACATTAGCCCTTTCTTGGATTGAGCATCCTCACTCACAGAGGCCCACTTTACCAAGCCACCATTTAGCCGCCCGCATACCAGCACGTAAACACGGACTTCATTGTGCACCCGAAGTACTCAAATGGTAGCCATCCATAAATGTATCAGAGCGCAATCAATAGGCAAAGCACATTTGTCTCAGATGGAAAACCACACTCGTACAAATTGAGATGAAAGACAGAAAAAACTCCTCTTCCATCTGCTCTTTTTTTTTTTTTTTCCTGCTGGCCTCCTCCTCCTCTTCCACTCTTTCTTTCCTGCATTTGTACTCTCATTTCATGCAATCTCATTATCCCTCCTCTCTCTTGTCTTTTTTCCTTTCTATTGTTCTCACACCGCTCATATTTCTATTCCTCTCCTACCTTTTCTCTCTTTGTCTCTCTCCCTCTGTTCTTTCCTTTTCAGTCCTTTTATTCTCATTCCGTGCGTCTCTCCCTCTGTTTCTCTCTCTCTCTGCCTTTCCCCCCTTTAGTTGTTAATCAGAGTTGATTGGGAGCCGAGAGGAGCTCCCCAGTGGATCAATGCCTCTAAATGATCTATTCAAGGATCCCTTTAGAAGCTGCGAAACGCGCTCTGATAGGGCACCGAAGCATGAAGACGCTCATTTCACATCTAACTCACTTCCTGATTTGCCCTCTGGGAAAGAGATAGGACTGCCGTTATAGGGATAATTTGTCCCAAAGCTAAATATCCCGCTAACCAAAAGTGCTTAGACCAAAATGTCTTCATTCCAGGCAATCAATTACTGCCAAGGTGAGGGGGGAAAATGATGAATTTGTTTAAAAAGCTCAATCTGTGTGTGTGTGTGTGCTCCATCTGAGACGACGAGATTGCCCAACAACTGGCTTTGTTTATGCTCATTTGATTGAAGACATTTTCCTGCGTCTCAAATTTACTGAGCTTCCAACAAAACAAGATTTGATAACACGCGGCGGCTGAATTTTAAATATATTTGACGCGGCACATTTGAACTTAAATTGATCGTGGCCATCGGGGAGCGGTGACGATAATGACGAACACCCAGAAGAAGAGGCCGGCTCCAGACGCACGTCCACAAAGATTTGATTTAATATTTCACTGTGATATCAGCGCTGATTCATTTAAACTCTCTTTGTTTTTTACTGAAGATTGTCTCAAAGTGAAATTTTGATATAGTGCGGCTCGTTAAAGAGGCAAAAACAATAAAAGATTATCAAGACAAACCCGTGGGACGTATTATTTATGGAGTGCCAGTGAATAAAATATCTAAAGTATAAAATATTTAATAAATACTGATGTTTTGTATTTTCTCGCAGAGTGGTGCTGATTTTAAAACAACATTACACATGAAACAATATTGCTGTGTGTTGGTTAAACAAGTCTACACTTTTGAAATATTGATGTATAAGACGTTTTATTAATAGATCGTATTAATATTAATAAATAAAAGTCTCATGTTGGGGCTGTCAGATGGTTTTTAAGCATATTAATATTATTTTAAAAGGTAAATCTGGTGCTATTCTATGTTTTTCCTACTATCCATACTATTACCGCTGTTTTTCTACCTACACACACTCAATAAATCATCTAGTGTATTCATCCACAGCTGAAAATAGTCCCAAGTTTACTCCTGATTGACTAACAAGTATTAGGTCTAGCTCACTTAAGTAATAATTTTGCTTATTTTAAGATAAAAGTAAGTACTTTTTACCCATTTTTCAAAGGTTTATAGAAAGATCAGAGTGCCACGGAAAAGACGCCGGAGTCCAAAAAGTTTCGAGCTGCAGAGTTCAAGTTGTTGGTTTTTGGTCTTCTAATGAAATCTGTTGACAATAACAAAAATATAGAATATCAGGCATCCTTATCCTTTAAAAGAGACTGTTTCACTCCAGTGACTTCAAGATTGCAAACAGAAGTTGAGTTTCAAAATATAAGCAGCGCTGGCACCGACACATAAACACAAATAGAAGCCGGTATTATATAGGAAGAAAGGCGGCCATATGTTTTTAATGTATTAAAACCGACTAGCAGCGGCGGTTGAAGTAGAGATGAGAGGAGTTCAAGCGCTGTCTCGTATATTTCCATATGTTACCTGCATTTTATTTTCTCCAGCTCTTTTACTGTACGCCAGACGGAGAAGGAGTAAAGCAAAGAAAACTGCCACAATATTGAAAAACTCCACTAATGTTTCTTCCTCACTAACCTCTGACCCACTTCTATTAATGGTGGCAGCCCCAGTGATCCGAATGTGTACTGAACTAAGTGGACATTCACAGCCGCCTCTATACACTGCTTTAGGGGTTTGGATAATAATGTGTGCTCTCTACCATCACATGACCCACTTCTCTTGAGTATCATACCAGTGGGCTCATTCAAGCCCTCCGACTGGAAAAAAAAAAAGCTTATATTATATTTCAAATATGCTACTAATCCCATGAAGGATAGCTCACCAAGCTTTATTCAAATAAAATTGGTTACTATACAAACTTTTCCTGTAACCACCGGGATCATCATTGATTTTTCCCTTTTTTTTATTAAATAAGTAAATAAAAAAACACCCTCTAGGATGTTTTTACAATGTGCTGTAGTGACTCAGGTGGTTTAAAGATTCTTCATCAGAAAGCATTTGTTGAAAGTGTCCTCGAGCAACATATGGGAGCTCTAAGGGTTGTTGTTCCGTTGCTTACTGTGACCCCTGATCTTCCTCTGGAGATATGCAAACACACAAATATTCCACCAGCGATCGTACGGTTTCATACGGTTCCGCTACGCTAAGTGGAGAACTCACCGCAGTTTCCTTCAGGCTGTGCAATCACACAGAAATCCAATATAGGTAGTAAATATTCATAGTTTTTGAAGGGATGTATAGGTTTTCTCCAAGTATGCGTCTTGCACAATCTCATTTTACTCCAGTAAATTATTCGCATTGACCTCTGCCCACTGGTTCTGTGCATATTCCCAAGCTTTTTTGTGATTATTTTTTATTCAGGAAGAAATGTCTAATTCTCTGTTTCCTCTGTTTTGTGCAGGTTTTGGCACGGAGAGTACAGGGTGGCGGTGAACATCAACGACTATCTAGACATCTACTGTCCTTACTATGAGGGTCCACCGTCCCACGGGCGCATGGAGCGCTACATTCTGTTCATGGTCAACCACGAGGGCTACACCTCCTGCCAGCACAGGATGCGCGGCTTCAAGCGCTGGGAGTGCAACCGTCCCAGCGGTCCTGACGGGCCCCTGCGCTTCTCAGAGAAGTTCCAGCTCTTCACTCCGTTCTCCCTGGGCTTCGAGTTCAGGCCTGGACACGAGTACTACTACATCTGTAGGTTATCAGCTGAGTAAAGAATGTGTTTCTTTGTGTTTGTGCACAGGTAAAAGGCTGTTTGTTGTGCACAAGTGTGCCTGTGTTTGCATGTTATCCACGCGCCTGCTCAATATGCATTTGTAAACAATATGTAAATATGCAATCAGCAGAAGTTGATTGAGAGAGTTCTCAAACACAGCCCACCATGTCGCTCGTACACCCACAGGCACGCATAAATACACCTTCCATCGCTCACTCGCTCCCCTCGCACTCCCTTTATTTCTTGATGTATCTCTGCTTCTGCCGAGATCATAAGTGGTGTGCTCAGCAAAGTGGTAAAAATGTCGCCAGGCGTAGTTTGTAATCATTTTTATATTAGCTGTATTGATGTTTCTCCTCACTTCAACAAGTGATGTATTAGTATCACAGATGGGCCTTGCCCCCCTGAGACTGTTTTCCTGAACAGAGTTAAAAAGCTATCATTCCCCCACCAGGCATACGACAAATAGTAGCTTCAAATTACTCTTAAACATTGTTTTCAGCTGCTCAGTGTGCCAGATGGGTGGGATAGATTTACCGCATCCGGACAACTTAGTGCAAGATCAGTTGGTAATCACAGAAAAGCACATTAAATTGACTTTCAAAAGCTTTGCTCTTGATGTCCAAACTTTTGAGAAAAAGTGCTGCTTTTTTCTTTGGATGCTGTAGGAGCTGCTGGGCTTATTGCCTGTTTAAATTCACAATCCACCAGGGAAGCATGTAGAAAGAAAGCTATTCTTCAGAGGGAGGACAGTAATAATTCACACAGCTACAAGAAGCTACTTGTCAGCAAAACACACTTGAGCTTTTCAACGAACTATTGTTTATTGGGTTAGGAGTCTCCAGCGGCCGTGCAGTGACCAGTTGAGGTGTGCGACCTCACCAATACATTCCTTAGGTAAATGTAACCTCTTGAAAAACACACATTAGTCAGTAGTTTTGGGTATGTCTTTGCTTGATAACCAGTTGGGAAAGTTACTCCATAAGTTCTTTACCAGTGTTGCTGTATAAACCAACCCTTATGTTGTTGAAAAAGATGATGTCTTTACCACTGACCTGACTGGCATTTCTGCCAGTATGCAGCCCTGACACAGGTCTCTTCATTTCTTCATGTATTACCACCGCACAGCCGGCTGAAAGCTGACCTTAACCTTTTTAGCAGGAGATGATGCATTCTCGCCGTGACTCATAATGGGATGAAGGTCTTGTGCCACCAGCTTCAGGTCGGCATGCAAGTGTGACGGATTTCTTTCTCGAGTCTTTTTTTTTTTCTTTTTGCCCTTGGACGGGGATTCTCATTTTACAGCTGCATTGTCTTTGTTCACAGAGTGCAAGGGAGCCTCCGGCCAAAGCAGGACGCAAAGTTGTAAATTCAGTTTCAAGTCCCGCATTAGGATTTTATTCCTCACGCGGTAACTTGATTTTCTAACATAATGCAATCCCCGAAGAACAAATGCAAGTGTCACGCTGTTTTAAAAGTTACGCGTCACCTCTGATAGTATTTGGCGGTGAAGTGACTTTATAAAAAAATTAGCGCTCAGTATCTTCAAATGTTTGTCCGAGTCTGTTGTCTCCGCTCGCACAAAGACACAGCAGGCGAGAGTCAGAGAGCCAAAGAGGCGACGATAACAGCCACCCGATGTCACACTGCACTTTTCCCAGTCGGTACGCACACACACACAAACACACACTCTTTTGTTTCGCGGCCTCATGTAAGGATGGTTAGGGCCTCTCCGGAGCTGTATAGTTGCTGACTATGGTATTGTGTTTCTGGGACCCCTAAGGGTAGTGTGTATTCCACATGACTGGAGTGTTTGTGTGTCTGAATACATGTGTGTGTATGCGTTGCCGGGGGGGGGGGCTGTTTGCGGGGGTCACTTGTCAAGCGATTGTGAGTCCGTGAAAGGCCATGTCCATCATCTTGACTGACAACCACGCACACATTTTTGTCTCTCGCTGTCTCACACACACACACACACGCATGCAGTCGCACGCTCACGCACAGGTCAGTATTGATGTGGAACGACGACGCGCTGACAGCTCCGACCGCCCAGCCTTTCCGATGAGTGTGTGCTCACTTGTGCGTGTGTGTGTGTGTGTCCTCGCCGCAGATGCTCATGAAGCACATTGATCTGCGATGGTGATTTGTGGCCAGACCTGTGAGAGCGTGCGCCCATTTTTGCGCATGTCGGTGAGGGTATTTGTCATGTGTTTGACATGTTGACAGGTCCGCTCCACCCCTTACTTCTCCCAGCTGCCATCTTGATGAGGTTGAGTGATTTTCAATGGGTTTTTCAGGAGACGTTAGGTTGCGGATGTGCTGGGAAACAGAGGCGCCGGGGGAGCTGATAAGACTTTTGAAAAATGACAAAAGTGGAAATTGTTCGAGGGCGCGCGGGGAAGACAAATCCACTTTCTGGCCGTTTCTTCCTGCCATTTTTCAGTGAAGCAAAGACGTAGAAGAGTAAAGACAGCGCAGGCCAGAAGTGCTTCGTGAGGAACCGAGACACACTTGGCGGATGATCTGGGAGAAAGGAAGTGGGCTATAGGTACGGCAAAAAGGGGTAAAGGAGGTGAAGGGCAGGAAGAAAGATGGAGGGAGGAGTAGTGGGCAGAAGGAGAGGGAGGAGAGGGCAGAGAAAGGGTCAGATTTATTTCCTGTGCACTGTGGATCTTGATGATGGTCCTCTATGGGGTCACCGTGGGCTCCGGCTATGCAGACTTCCTCAAGGGAGAAGGCCAATAGGTCTCCACGCACCCCTTCTGCACCCATCAGCGTGTGTGCACATTCTTTTACACATCTGCGTATGTGTGTGTGCAAGCGTGCGCGTCGGGAGTGCGCGAGCGGCCGGAGACTCGGCTCGCCATCTCCCTTTAAGGTCTCCAGCTCTATTTCACATCAGAGTGAGGTGGGACTAAAAACCCAGATTCAATTTCATTTACTCTACTTTGAAGTTTGAATCACAGGAACTTTTTAACATTTTTCTCATTTTTTTTCTTTCGGCATTCAGCGTGGGCAGCACAGTGGCTCGCTGGTTAATACTGTCACCTCACGGCAAGAAGGACCTGCATCTGTGGGGAATTTGCATGGATTTTTCCATCCGCCTATTCCAAAGACATTCAAGTCAGGTCGATTTGAGAGTCGGTTATTTCCCTTAGGTATGAATGTGAGTGTGACTGAATCCCAGTGTGCGGCCTGATCCCTCACAGACTTGTTTACATAGCCTCAAGTGCTCGGTATGTTTATGGGAGTTCACACGATTAGGAGCATGCGTCTAAGACAACTTAAAAGGACGTAATGTAAGAAACTCTCCATCTGCTTAAAGTACTAAATGCCGTTAAGACAGTAATTAATGACTGTACAAATGCCAAATTATAACAAATGCTGCCAGATCACGTTAACCCAAAAACCTTCTTTATAGTCTTGATTACCCATCTCTGACTTATTTATTTCAAGTTAATTAAAGCTTTGTTCCTCTTTGAACAAAAA
>NW_007577825.1:204603-210629 GCF_000690725.1 Stegastes partitus
ATATTTGTTGGGGGACTATTTTCGGCTGTGGACTGATTTAAAGTGGTTTCTGGCTGTCTTTTGCTCCTGTAACATGTTTCCTCACTGTGGCTCATTTTTCACTACAACATAACGTCCTGCACTTCTATGGAAACAGCACAACCAAGCCTAGAAGTAGAGAGAGCTCTAAAATATGTGTTGTGCAGTAGAACAAAGTTTTGCCATAAATCATAAAAAAAGAGTAAAACACAAGTTAAATTTCTTTTATTATTTATTTTCGAAATATTGGAAAAAACCTGGAATCAACATATGCAACATTTTTCCAAGTGTCCACAGGCGTTAACAATACTGGAAGAAAATGTTCTACTACTTCCATTTTTTAATTTGTCTCCATATTTGTCTCTTATCTGCTCTGTGTAAACACAACCTGCAGTTCAGCCAAAAACAAATCTCTGAATTTTTGTCACATGACTTTTTGCTGCTGCTCAGTCATTAAAAGCTTCTCAGCTGTTCTGAGTTGTGAAGAATATCTTGTTTTTTTTACAGAATCTGGTTCGTCTAAACCGTATATTTTTAATTTGTTTTAATGAGACATGTAGAATAAATTAAGTATGGTGAAATATATTGATTTAATATCTAGTTTTGGTTAAGTGTTGATGAGTAGTTCAAGAACTGACAGAAAGTTCAATATTTGTCTGTGCGCCTTGTTTTCACAGTTTCTGACTTCGATGAATCGTGTCATTTTGCTGATTTTTTTTAAAAAGATAGCTTGTCTTTTAAACCTAATGACAGGTTTTAGATTTCAGATGGTGAATTCCTTTAGGGAATATTTAAATCAGAAAAATTTGGAGGTGCAAGTGACTCAAAATAATTAACAACCCAATATTCAATCTAATTAAGGAGGATGTAGCAATGGAGATTTTTATAGTATTTGTGGACATCAATAAAATATGGAACATGACTTGTTGCAGTCCTGTCTTTTTAGCTGCTTATTTGGTAAATATTAGAAAATTAATTTGTTTTCAATTTGTGCGGTAGACGATGACAAGATTCCTAATAAAGACCCTCACCTCATTTTTGCCTCAAGGCCTGGTCACGGTTTTGTCTTTCCATTTCCCTGTCCAACCAACCACCTGATAGTAAACCTCCAAACACTCAGACGCAGAAAAGCATTAAAATAACTTTTATTAAATGTATTTTATGGGCGCAATCAGCGGCACAAATCATTTCATCTCGAGACTAATCTCCGCTTTCAATCTCTTTTTGCAGCGTCTCCTCACCCAAACCATGTGGGGCGGGCATGTCTAAAGCTGAAGGTGTATGTCAGACCTCCAGGTAAGTCACGCTCTAACTACACACACACACTCGCACACAAACACACGTTCGTATAAACGCACACAAAAGTCCAGATTGGCTATCAAAGTAAAATTAGGGGGAATAAGGGGTCTGATAGAATGCCCCGGCAACACTCTCTGCTCTGATTCACAGACCAGCCAGGCAACACTTTAACACCTTTACACACACACACACACACACACATTGTGACACGTTCACACATGCAAGCACACACAGGCGTGCACGGGCGCGAGCACACTCGTACGGGGACGCGCTGGGCGTGCACGCAGGCACAAAGTGGCATACGCACTTCACATCAAATCACATCACATCACACTGGGTGTGAGGGAGACCTTCTGTCCTTGTGAAAAGAGAACAGAGCAGGCTGAAAGTGCTCTCTAAAAATGTTACCAAGCCCCAACATCACTCTACTTCTTTCTAGATTTGCACATAAGAAACCACAGAGCAAGCTAATAATAAACCTATTGCATCCTTTCAAATCCCAATAATAGATGCATTTTTTTTAAAGAAAGTTTCCCTAATGCATCAGGCGTTTTTTTTTTTTTTTTAAAGTTGACGAGGCAGATGATGCTACTACGCAATACTTACCTTCCAGACATCGTGCAGTCTGGTACGATCCTATCAAAATTGCTCCCAACATGGCTCACACAAGTGTGCCATGTTGGCCCTATGATAATGCTGTTTAAAAATAACTCAGCAGAAGCCCCGGCGTACATGAGGATCAGATTGTGGCAGGAATTACACTACGCTTGCGTTATCGTGAAAAATCTACCTGTACGTCTTCTCTAATGCAGATTCCGCCTCATGAGTTTTCAACCTAAGCCCACCTAAAGAATCAAACCTGGGTAGTAACACATCTCCCTAGATAATGACACGGCTTTGAAGATCCTCATAAAAGAGAGTCAGCTTTCGCAGATTTCCCGGCTCAGATCATTCCACATCTCGCTAAGGGCGAAGGAAATTCTCTCCTCCTCCATAATTACTGAAACAACATACATTCTTTTATTCTGTCATTGCTGCTGCTGCTGCTGCTGCTGCTCCTCTTTGAGTTTCTGCTTTTTTTTCCTCTTTTTTTTTTGTGCTGTTAAAGTAATGTGTCTGACATTGCAACTTCCATCTCATGTGTGAAATGTTGTCGCTGGAGTGAGCTGTGAGCGGATGCACATGTGTGTGTGTGTGTGTCAGCTGCTCCAGATTCCGAGTCTCTGTGATTAAACTGTAATTAGGTTGGTTAAACCCCCTGCAGAGCTCAGTTGCTGTCGTCTTCTCCTCCTCCCGCTTTCCCCTCTCCTCATCCCTTTCACTGCCGTCTACTCTCTTGCCTTTCCTCTGCGAGTTTTGTAGTTTGTCGCTCCTTTTCCATGTTTCCACCTCGGCGGTTTCTACCCTTTGTCTTTCGCTAAATCCACTCCCCTTCACTTTGTTTTAGATCGTCTTGTCTCTGTCTGTGTGTCCCTCTCAGTTCAGATGTTTTGTCGTTTTTTTTCTTCTTCTTTCTCCGTTTCAGATGGCTCGGGATACGATTCTCCGGAGCCCTTCCTGACTGACGGGGGTCCGAGCTGGAGGGCAGGGTCCACGGCCCCGTTAGCTGTTCTGGCCTCACTGTCCCTGGGACTCCTCTACTGGCTGTGACCCCTCTCCCTCCCCTCTCTTCCTGGAGCTCCCACCCAGGGATAACGGGCTGGGCTGGCTGTCCCTCTAAATCCACCACCCCTCAGGGAAGCCCTCTGTCTCCGCCCCCTCCTCTTCCTCCTCCTCCTCCTCCTCCTCTTTCTCCCACCTCCACCTCAATACGACCACCAACCACCCCCCCCCCACTGCCAGCCCTCCCTTTTCATGGCCCAGCCACGGACACCCTTCCCAGGCCTGGCTGAGATGGGTTGGGTCTGGAGCTGTCTGGGAAGCTGCCCTTCATCTCTGATTCTGGGTGGAACAGCACCTCTTAGCTGAAAAACACAAGAGAAATGTCTCTGCACTCATATCAGGGGGTCCTTTTGATTTGACTATTGACTCTTGGCCACTGATGGGGTAGATGTAGCCGCGGCTATGATTAAACTTGTCGTTCCAGTGCAATTCCTATCATCCAATCACGGCAGGATGCATTAAGCGATAGGCCTGGATGCACAAAAATTGGATTTTGCTCACATTGCTATCTCATCCTCAAACCAAGAATTGGAAGTGGCCAAGCTTGCATTGTAATTGGAATTCTATACAACCTGGACCAGTTCCAACTCCAACGAGAATAAGAGCGAATGCACGGAGGAGAAAAGTGGCCGCACTGTGCAGAAAAGAAAGGGGAGAAAACAATACAAGCACAGATTTAGACAAATGCGACCACATGGGAATTGTAACATTATAGGTGTTGGTATTTTCAGACCCAGTGTAGATTCACGGCAATGTGATATAAAAATCGGTTTGACTTTTTTAAGACGCTTGGATATCACTTTAAAACGACAAGTTTAGCCGTAGCCTGCTTCAGCGGGAGGGCGTAGGGTTGTTCTGGGTGGGTTTGATGAGATGTAGATTTTCAGGTGGGATGTGTTTTGTCTTATTCATGTTTCTAAACAAAGCATTTATCACATGCCTGGCCAGCACAGGCATCTTCAGCACTGTCTAATGTCGATTGGGTCGGGTGACTTTTGGAACCATGACTTTCTCATGTATGAATGTACCACTGGTCACCCACCTCTTTGTCTTTCTGTATTATTATGACTGTGGTCACTTACAGTACCTTCTCTCGGACTGGCAGGATGAACGGGTCGGGGGATTTTTCAATGGGGTTGCAGGCGGGAAGGAGGGCGGGGAGGGGGCGAAGTTAAGGATGAACAGAGGACAGGTGAGAAAAGGAGGCGACACTCAAGTTGCATGACCACTGTGAAACCTTCAGATCAATCTCGTTTCTAATGATGATATATTTTTTCATGGGGAAAAAAAAGAAAAAAAAAAAAAGAAAATCAGAAACACCCTGCTACCGCTCTCTTGCTCTCCCTGAGACTTTTTTCAAGACATCAAAAGGAAAATTCAACCTCTCTCCTCACACGGTTTCTCCCCGTCTTGGCTTTCTAGTCGTTGATGGATTAGCTCGGGCCAGGAGATAAATGGACCCACAGGGTGAAACTGACTGGAAATCAGCCCTCGGAGCCCAGGCCGGATCACAATGGACATAAACACTGACTGAAGCTGGTCCCGGGTTCGAGGGTTAAACCAATACGGGAAGCGCATAGACTGTGGCAAATGAGGCGAGGTGTGTGTGTGTGTGCGGTAGCATCACAAAAACACACATATGCGCATGCACACACACACACACACATAAATACACATACACACACACACACACACACACAGTCTTTGATAATGTTGCTCTGAGGCGGTGGGAGCTTTCGCGGACGTGGAAACGGCACAAAGAGAGCACGGAGGAGGGAGGTGGAGGGAGAGAAAGCGTGTGCGTATCATGGGACTGAGACTTCTTTAATGTTTGGGAAGTGAACATAATGAGTAAGCACTGTGAACACACACACATGCATACACACACACACACACACACACACACACACACACGACAACCCATGTACAGATACACACATATGTAGAGAAGCAAATGCAGATGTAGACATTTTACAGAGACATGGCATGGACATACACACATGTACAAAGACACACACACACACACTCAAGAAAACACAAACAAGGGGAAGCACTTCCTTCTCTATTTCATCTTATTTTTGTAGCATTTAAAATCACTGTTAATTACTCCTGTGTGGGATGCAGTGATGGGATATAGCCTGTGGAAGATTAAAAAAATGTGTCTTCTCTTCTTCTATTCCACTGATGCTGTCCTTCTATTGTTCTTCTTCTTCTCTGGTTTGTGATCCATGGTTGGTAGTGGTAGTAGGATGCCTCCAGGTCTGAGCGTCATGTATGAGTTTGTCTCCTTTTCTGTTCGTGGTGTTTTTGTGGAAGCTGACCTCAGTCATTAAAGTCAGTCAGTCAAAAGTAAACACAGAAGTCAGAGCAAGGAGAGAAACACACAAATAAAGATTGTCTTTTTGTCTACTCGAAAAACAAGCCAAGTGAGTGGAATTTCTTCGGTGGAAATGTGAATTAACTTTCATTTATATGTTTTGTTTATTTTCTCTCTCTCAAATGATTGTATTTATGTATTACACTGCACCCGGGGTCTCGATTTTTCCCCAGTTTATTTTCATCTGACGTCAAAAACCGTACGACGGTGAGCGCTGAGCTCTGCCAGTCAAAGCATAAAATTATTCAGATGAAATCACCCCTTTCCAATCTTCAGCTGTTTCTCCCTCAGTGATGTGACAGCTAATCTGAACTGCTGACAACATGGAGACTGAATAGCTTGATAGCCTTTCCCCTCTTGTTTCCATCAGATTTCCAGCAGGGTGGCCTAAGCTAGCCAAGTGCATGTCCTCAGTTACTGTTATTTCAGTACAACTCGGAGGTCCGTCTAGTATTCCCATGTTCTACTTCACTATACCTCGAAGCATCTCATGAGGGAAAACATTGTACTTTTTGATCTACATCTCTTTTTAAATTTTAGACAAAACTTAATCAGCTCAGCTTTTTTGGATTCTCAGCAGTCTTTGACACATTTCAGGTGTCTACTGTTGCATTTCCATGATAGACTCTATATCAAATATGGGCTGATGGTACCTGCTAATTTGTGGTCT
>NW_007577825.1:211569-263147 GCF_000690725.1 Stegastes partitus
GTTGCTACGTCCATCTTTTATACAGTCTATGTTCCCATCTACTTGTATTTACCATAAGTTGAAATATTTAAATAATAAGGGTAAATGTTGAAATTTGAAAAAGACAAAAGCTGGTGTATTGATAAAAATGCAACAAATGGAAGAAGCATGCAACCTCAACATCATCTTAAAGTTCACTGTAAAGACAAGCAACTGCAGAAGAAAAAAGTGCAAAAAAAAGATATGTGGGCTACAAGAAACAGTTTTATAATTGATCCAAAAAATTAATAGTTAGTGCACGAAATGTAACAAATGGATGTCACATTTCGTTTGCTTGAGGTTTGACAGGTGCTCCTTAATTATGGCATCTCATTTTGCTCTCTTCTCCTGAAACGATTTTATGGTTCCCACCTGTCAACAGTTGTTTATTTCAATAGACCAAGCACATAATATTTGCACAACAGTTCATTTGCTGCTTCTTCTTTTTGTTTCGTTTAGACAGTCTTGAAATTCTGTTCAAATTCGTAGCTACATTTGAATGGAAACTTGGCATATGAGTTGTGTTCATTTCCACCTACAGGTGTTCTAAACTTCTGATATAATTTAAATAACAGAGAGTCAACACACTCATATGAACCACCACTTCACAAAAAAGCAAATATTTGAGAAGAAGGAACAAGAACTAGCACCGTAATTTCCGGACTATTGAGAGCACCTGAATACAAGCCGCACCCACTAACTTTAAATAGAAAACAAATTTTGTACATATACAGGCCGCACTTGTCTATAAGCCACAGGTGTCCACATTATAACATGAGATATTTACAAAGAAAGATGTCATACAGAAATATTTTTTAAACTTTTAATTAAATACGTACCAGTAACATACACAAATACGTACCATAAATGCTTTTTTTCTAAACAGTGCCTGTAACACGGCTGGTTAAGAAAATCAAAAATACAGTAGCCTACCAGGAAAAGTCATTGATCGCTATCTTCATCTTCCTCCTGCGCACGAAAACCAAAAGTCATCTTCTTCAGTGTCGGAATTGAACAGCCTCAGGATTGTTTCGTCACACACTTCCTCAGTCTCTCTTCCGTTGTCGCTCTCAATGTCGCTTACGTCTCGAGGCAAATTCGTAAAAATCCATTAATTAGTCACATCATCAATGTTCAAAGTGTGTAGAAAAAAAGTAACGGCTGATAGTCCGGAAATTACGGTACAAATTTGTGTTGTAGAACCCATTATTAGTGTTGCCTTGTAACAGTTTGAACCTGGACTCTACTCAACTGCACATATAGTTTGTTAAAATGAGCTCCATTAAGCTAAGCTAAAATGCTACTTATCTATAAATAAAGAGCATTTTAGAGATACATTAATCAGCTCCAACATTAAAACCACTGACGGGTGCAGTGAAAAACGTTGATCGTCTTGCTCCAATGCAATGTTCTGCCGGGAAACCTTAGGTCTTGGTATTAATGTGGATGTCACTTTAATATGTTATGCTTACATTAGTACTGCTGCAGTCCAAACATACACATGGCAGCAGCTTCCCCCAGAAAAACAATATGCCCTGTTCCACCACAAAAACTGCTCGAGGAACACGACAAAGAGCTCAAAGCCTTGACCGGCCTCCAAACTCACCAGATGTCTGCAGGACGTTCCAAAACCCACCCAAAAGCCCAAAGATCCAAGGACTAAAGGATCAGCTGCCAACGTCCTAATGCCAGACACCACAGGACACCCCCAAAAAGACCTGTGTCCATGCTTGTGCCAGAGCAGATTTTATGGTGGTTTTATTGTGGTTTTTTTGTTTTGGTTTATAATGTGTGGCCTTCTGGTGAGAGAGAACGCCCTCGGGAACCTACGCAAAGCACACATGTTTGAAATATGTCCATCAAAATCATCCATCCATGAGCAAAACATGGAACAATTACAAGCTCATTTAACCTTACAAGCTAAATATTTTAAAAAGTGAATTCCCTGTCCTCTTTAAGCTCGGTAGGTTTTCACCAGATCAGAATATAAATAGACAGACAGACAATAGACATGTTTCCCCGTTGGGGTTTGTAAGGGCCAGTGCTTGCTTGAAACATTTATCAGCTCTGTTTTAAAAGCGTTATTTGAAACCACTGACACTGTCACTTTTGGCAGCGTGATGCAAAAAGAATATCAGAAACGTTGTTTTTGGAGGAAAACTGAGGTGCATGAATAATAGATGAGCCTCGGCTTGACATGTTTGGCCCTCCTGTGCAAAGTGGGCTAATGGCTATCAATGTCTCTGGTTTCCTTCAAATTGCTTCATATGAGAGCTCAATTCAAAAGGAGGAAGCGGAGATTCCAGTGAAAAGGAGACGAGGGGAATGAAATTATCTCTGAATATTGAGACGCACGCTTGGTCAGCCAATTCTTTGTCCTGACAAGTATCAGGTACCAGCGGAATTAGCCTAATGTAAAATTAAGCCCGATCAAGCAAGGCCTCGAAACATTCCCATGTCTAAATCCTTGCGAGAGCAAAGATGGATGTGTGATACAGCTGGAACGGAGCCAGAAATTAACAGATGTGCTCCTTGAATTCATGAGAAACCAGTGATGTGGGCTGTGACACACATGCTCATACATGCACTATTATACCCCCTTGTATTCTCTTCCAGATCTAATTAATCACTTGATTATTTAAGCCGTTTTCATTGGCTGGCGTGCACATGGGACAATAATTGGCAAGAATAAATTTGGCCTATATGATGTTGGTTTTGGCAACAACCAAAAAGCAAAGCCAGGAAATGCAGATGGCGACCCTTCTCCGTTCTTTCCCTCCTTCTTCCAGTCCCTTCATCTCCTCTTCTGCTGCCTTCTTGCTCTCTCTCTCTCTCAGACACATGATTAGACTATAGGCTAAGCTATTCTCCTCTACTTTTGTCTCCTCAAATTCAACTAACTGGCATGATTTAGGAATTATGGAATTAGGGCAGCACTCTCGTCTCTATTAATGAGGAACGGTATGATGAAAGAGCTTGATCCTGAACGTGCCATCTGTACTCACTATTACACATTCAATCCCTACTTTCTATTCTTTCTGTTCTCCACATCCTCCGTCGAACGCACACACATTACACCTTAACTTGTAATTACAGAGGAAATACTAATTCTTAGCTCTTCAAGCGCTGCTGGATGTGGCGTGAAATGGTGAAATTGCACAGCAGCAAAGTTAACTATGAACCGCACACCCCTGCATAGACACGCACGCACAAACACACTCGCTGCAATCCAGATGGGCCGTGTGTTATTGCTGAATAATACATGCTATGTAGACTCTATAAAAGATACATGGGGCAGAGAGAGAGCTAGGCATCATTCAGGAGCTATGGGCAGTTTGGTGAGGGCAGCTTTGGAGCACCCCTTGTGCAAATTTTGGAATTTCCAGCTTTGCAGTTATTTTAGCTGTAGGTGACCCAACTGGGGGGGGGGGAAATTTAGCTGCAGATAGAGTGGAGAGAAGAAAAAAAAACAAAAACACTTGCCTTTTTAGACATTGTCAGCTGATATGTTGGCTGGCACTCAGCCCAGTGTCTTTGCAGTCACCTTGAGAGAGGCTTTTTGTGGTTTAAAAACCATAAAAACTTGAGGGAAACTGCACAGCAGACTCAATGCTAGAGGCTCAGATTTCAGAGCATCTCTCAGAAAACAATATGAAAAATATCCAGCCGTTCTTTCTTCATGTAAAATACCCAGAGGAGTGGGGGAGGAGGGCGCGGGGGTGGGGGGAGGTCCGGGTTAAGGGTAAATGCTGCACTCATGTGGGGAAAATGAGCAGCGCCTCTTTTCTCTCTCTCTCTGGAGTCATATGACAGGACATGCGCACCGTCATGTGCTGCGTTCAAGTACTCTCTGAAAGCTCCTTCAGCTGTGAAGTGCACATTGGAAAACGTGATCAAACCAAATCGATCAATACAAAGCAAAAAAGCAAAAAAATAAACTACACTGAGCTGATCTTGAAGTGGAGCCAAACAAGGTAATACTGTGCTGGGTTGTTCCATCAAATGTATCTTGTCTAAAGTGCCTTTAATTGTTTTTTTTATTTAAAATTTTAATCAGCAACAGTAAACACTTACGTTCCCACGTTCTGATGAATTTTTATGCACCCATTTGTGACCTTTTTTTTTTTATTATTATTTAAATAATGATGAAACTGTCTCTATTTATCTAAAAGGACATTTCTGCCACCAGGCGACAATTCAAAATATAATGTCATATCATGCACTAAGGCTTTATGGTGTTCCCTGTCCCTTTCAAATAACTATTTTCTTCAACTTTTCTCATTTATGAGTAAGTAATTGGAGCCTGGCTCCCCAAATTATTCATTACACTGAAATTGTCACAGAATTCAATTTAAGATTCTTTTGATTACTTTTAATTCTCCACATGGTCTGGCTCAGAAAGCTTTAAAAACTCAACGGTGCTGAAAGGTTTGTTTGTAAACCGTGTTATCCCTTTTCTGATGTTTTGCTCTTGCTCTTTTCAATGTTTCATTATCTTTACTATTATTTTACATTATTGACATATTTATATCTTTGTTGTTGCTTGCTTCATATATTATTTTTTGTAAAGGAGCCTGTAATTGCAATTTTGAAAGGTGCTATAAACCTGAAGTTTAGTATTATTACTATGAAAGAGAGTAAAAAGCACAAGACGTAACACTATACTATACTATACTATACTATGCTATAATGTAATGTATCATACAACACTACTATACTATAATAAATATTCTATACTATACTATACTATACTATAATGTAATGTGTCATACAACACTACTATACTAAATATTCTATACTATACTATAATGTACTATACTGCACTACTATACTATAATAAATATACTGTCCTATACCAGACTAGACCATGCTATGCTATGCTATGCTATGCAATATTATGCCATACTATATTTAATGTGCTTTATCATGCCTCTAAATTATACTTAAGTACACTCAACAATTTGAGTAAATGAAATTGAGTGTTTTCTACCACTGCAGAGGAGATACAGGGACCAAAAAAGCAAGTTTGTATTAAAATCCATTACTAATCATTAAGTTTAATGCTATAGCGCTCCAAATTCAGTCCAAAGCTCTTTTACATATACATCATGGTGATTTTTTTGATTATGTATTTTTTTAAAATCATATTTATTTTTTTATTTTGCTAGAGCAACGCGTTCGTGCGCTTTTCAAAACGTCTAAAACGCGTGTATTCAATGAGTTGCGGGATTTCCGACGGCACTTAAAGGCACCAACCGACACACTTTCAGACAGACGGCGGAACTAGTGAAGGAATCCAGGAGTTCCCAGAGCCAAGTTCACATACCGTCAAGAAGGAGGAGTTGCGAGGACATTTTTTTTTAAAAACAAGGAAGGTTTACCTGTAAGTATTGACTCACTTGATAAATATCTGTCTACCTTTGTCACCCGTCAGAGTTGTTTGAGCGGCAGCGTTGGGTAGTTGTCAGGAAAGCGGAACTGGCTAACTAGCTAGCTAGCAGCAGCACTTTAGTGAACGAGTTGCCCTCCGGATCTCAACACGTTTACGAGACTCTGAACGCAACGGCAACTTTTCAGACAATGTAAGAGAACTTTAATCTGCTTTGAGGCACTGTTTGAAACTGTTATGTTGCTCTTTTGAACTCTTTAAGTGAGTTTTAAAGTGCTGTTTTGGGACTTTCTTACACCCACGGTGGTGTGCGGGGTGTGGGGACTCTTTGATGCTTTTGGTTCATGTTTCTGAGTCAGCCTAACGTCACCTGTTGTCACATGGTTGTTCGGAACTTTACTGGACTCTTCTGCCTATTAGATAATCGCGATCAGGTGTTTGGATGCCTATTTATATGTAACCAAGAAAATGATTAACCATGTGTCGTATTTCCTCTCCCCTGTCTTCAGCTGTAGTGAAAGCTCTTCAAAATACAAGGTCGTAGTTTAGGGTTTCTCTGCAGCATGATGTCATTGGTGTTTGTTTTCTGCACACAGGCCAGTGTTATCAGCCAAACAGTCATTTTACGCTCCACTCTACGCCCAAATAAATGTGCTGAAAACAGGCTGTAAGGGGGAAAAACTGTGTATGTTTGAGCGTATAGAAGATCAAGAAGAAGGATCTGAACTGAGCTTGAATAGGAAAAGGTGTCATCTTGTGCTGCAGTCAGATCTGGTGGAACAGGTTTGGGTAGAAGAACAAGAAATGTTTCCCTGTAGGAGTTGTTGTGTTCGGCACTTGCTGTTGGTGCTGTGAAGGAAGTGCAACATGAATGGGTATGTCCTTAAGGCTTGTTCAATTATTCCTCTTGTGCCTGTGAACAGAGCTGCAACGATTAGTCGATTAGCTGTCAGCGATTAAATTAATTCATTGTGATAATTGCTTAATTGATTTCTAAGAAAAAGTGTACAATTTTGTATTTTAGCTTCGTAAATTTGAGCATCCTTTGGTTTCTTTACTTCTCTGTGAGACTAAACTGAATTTCTTTTGGTTGTGGGCAAAACAGGAAATTTGAGGGCGTCCTCTGGGGCTTTAGAAAACACTGGTCAGCATTGTATGTGTAGATTCTTAGTCATGCGGTTCAGTGTAGTTGTAAGTACTTCAATAGAAGGCAACTGTACTTCTCTTTTCGTTTCTAGAAAACATCTCGCCTCTCATCCGAGAAGCTTCGTCAGCTTTAAATCGAAGAACGGAAGTCCATTTGGCTTCCACTGAGACTTTTTTTGCCATTTTCTGACATGTTTATAGATCAAACGACTAATCGATTCATTGATAAAATAATCCATAGATCATAAGGAGCAGCCTATCTGTGGACTCGCGTTGTCTGGTGTCACATATTTGTGTTGTTGTGGAGTGAGAATAGAGCTCAGTTAGGTTAAATTTCACAAAGGACCAAATATAGCCTCAAAATCTAGCATCTAGAAAATCTAGTACCAACGTGTGGCTTAATCTAACCTCCTCACCACAATGACACAAGGGTAAATCAATATTTGGCTACGCTGAGGTCTGTTTTACTGGCACATGTAACTGATATTTCAGTGTTGACATGTTCATCTGCTTTCATTGTGGCTTTCAAAGGGCTGTAACATGTGTGAATGAGTCTACTTTTAGGGTTATAGTTGTAAAACTTGCATCAGTAACTTGCCAAGTCCAATAATCGGTTAGAGAAAGCAGTCAAGCCTGTGTGAACCAAGTGCACTCTTGTCCAAAAAAAAAAAAAAAAGGAAAAAATGCAGAGTCAACAACATCAAATCCTCTGAGCTGTCTGCCAAGTATCCATTTTCCTCGTCTTTTTTTTTTCCTCCAGGATGTTGAGTTGCTGCAGGTTTGAAAGGGAACTTGAAGTTCAGGGGTTATTTGCAAAACAGGAACATGTTACTTGAACTTTAAAGGAAAAGGAGATGACGGGAGAGGGGGAAAAAGCCGAAAAGAGAATGAGGCAGTGCTTCCTGAATGTTGGTGTATAAAAACTCTGGAGCTGGAATAAAAACAGAGCGTTGTGTTTATGGTTCTGTGCCCTTGACAGTGCAGTCTGTCTGTATCACAGAAAACAAACTTAATTCTTTGCTTATGATGAGCTTGATCTCATTTTACCTTGTGAGCCGGAGCGTTTCCGAGGCGGCCGTTACAACACTCATTTTGCTGTATTTTGTGATGCTGGACTGCATGAAGGTCGCTTGATGCACACATTTTGCTTAGAAGGGATTTGTGTCGGCTAAACTGTTTATGGAAGGTCAGAATTGTGACTGCAGCACACATCTCCGAATGATTTGCATTAGAGCAACACAACGAAACCACACTTATTACTCAAGCTTTTATACTTAAGCTTCTATATTGAGAAACAGCCCAGAGTATTTGATCATTTACAGCAACATATGTCCTGTTAATCAGAGCTAACAAACCTAAGAATTTGATTGTACCCTGCTTTCATACACTGTGCTCTGTCTGAACTTTAGTGAGTTAATCTTTAGAAAAAAAACAAATTGAGAGCAGAGAAAAAATGTTAATTTTCACAACAAGTGGCCCTCAGTGGCCGGCCATCACCAACTGTTCCTGCTGCTGTTCACAGCTTCTCGGTGACGCATCCTCACGCCCGCCCTGCTGTTCTGCATATTGTGCAAGATCATGAAATCTGAATGTTGATCTGAATGCACAGCCCACACCGAGCTGTCTGACGTGGCCTCAGTGCGTCCTGATGTGATCATCCGTGGCAGATAATCACATGTAGGAGTAGTTGTACCAAAACGGTTTTGTCTTTGACATTGACCTGAAGCGATGATTTTGTAGTGATTGAGTTACTCACACTGGGACTCGGCAAGCCTTTAACACTGAGGAGCCAAAGGTGGGCTTAATTTCCATTTTAATGCACTGTAGCTGTTTTATTATTTTTTTAATAGATGACAACAGCATGTAGATAAATTTTTCACCACGTTTTTAGTCAATTAATCATGTCTCTTCTAAGACAGTCCCTATATGTAGTCCACAAATATCCTTGTAGATATTTAGCCTTATAGTTCATCTTATTAGATTTCATGATAAATTCTCATATCATATTATTATTACTTATTTTATGTGATTATTCAGTTTTTCAGACATATTGAAGCCGCTCACATTGACCCATTTTTCCTGATAGGCTGTTTTCCAGTCCTGTTGTATGTGTGTCCTGTTTCGCCTGCCGGAGGGGAATAACTGGAAGAGGTGGTGGGTGGGGTGGAAAAGACAATAAGTGGAGCCATCCACTGTTTACATTACTGAGTTTAAATAGTCAAATAAGGTCATAAATGTGCGTCACTTAAATGAAATGCTTCCCTTTTAAAACCAGGAAAGTCAAACCTGATAAAATCAAGATGTAACTCTTTAGTCTCCAAAATGTCTCTGAATGTTCTTAAGACTTTTAAAAACCCTCCGTTGTTAGCAATTCTTTGTCCCAAGTTGCTTTTTATACCGTCACCACCCATATCCTTTATTGTTTTATTGTATTTAAGCATTTCTGAAACCACATTTTAGCTTCGCATTTTATTGATCTGCTATTGTAGCTCTAATCATTTTAATTAAAGTTTAAGTATTGTAAAAAATCCTCGGCAGTGTTATATTCCTGCCGGTTGCCAGCATCCACTCTCGTGACTCTGCTTTCCCTATCGCAGCCTCCATATCTCTGTTCCCTCATTGTTAGCCTACATGATTCTACTCACCACGCTGCAGCTAAGCTTTGCACACTTTATGAGCGAGCCTGCTGTATGTGTTCAGACTCCTAAAACTCCTTCAGGGGCAGGAAAAAAAAAACCTGATTTGTTTAAGTTTTGCATCTTCTTTTTCCCTTCTCCATATGAGTGACATGCACACACCAAACATTGATTTGCTTGTGCGCTTAAATGCTTTATCTCTGATCGTTTTCTCCACATTTACAATGAAGTGCTCTATAGCGCTGAGCTCTGATTTGTGTTGTGACATGAGACGTTAGAACTTAATGAACCTTAACTTACAGCTTCCCACAACCTTTATAAACCTATAAAGCTGTAATTCTAAGTTCTGCCTTGTGTCTCCACTGTTACAAACTGAAAAGCTGACACCAGATAAACTTAATGTTCATTCACTGTTTGGTGCTGTGTGTGGAGTGCAGTTCAGTTAAGATGCAAACATAAATATTGATTTAAGTTTAAGAATTTTATCAGCTTCGTCAGTCATTTTATAGTCACTTATCAGTATGAAAAACCAAAAATCTGAGGTGCCTACTTGCTTATTTAGTCTAATCAGCAGGAAGGGAAACAGTTTATCTCAACTTAAGACAGTGAAAAGCAAAGAAAACCTCACCTGTTTAGGAGCTGTAGCCAAGGTGTTTAATACTCTTATTTGGTAAGTCTCTTAAACTTAAGATTAACTTATCCAGGCTGTCTATTGGCAGATATTGTCTTACAGCAGATGTGTTTGTTGCAGAGTACATGTTAGCCCATATGTACCAGGGAGTCCAGAATACATGCTGAAAGTGCATTTTAAGTCATTTTGAAATGGCATTTTGATTGCATAATTTGTCCAGCGGAAACAACTGGCAAAGTTTGTCAGCTGCTAAATATCGGACCCATTACACATAATATTCTCTGTCCTTAAACGACTGAATTCAAGGGTTCCTTACCAAAATGTTTATGTGGAAAAACAAATACTGGTTGTATGATTTATTTATCGTACTCGTATCATTATGGGTGTCAGTCTTGAAAAGTCATTTGAGATATAAAAATTGTTCTAAGTAAGTTTTCTGTTGCTCAAATAGTTAGTTGTGATGGTGTCACTTATTGCGTCTGATTTCCTTCGAATGGTACAGCATGCATGTAAGCAGCCGATTAATTGTGAAATACAGTTTTACCGCTGCTGTTACATTTTAAAGTTCTCTGTAAACGCCATCCTCGTCCAGTGTCCTATGATCAATATTACAGAAAGTGATCCAGAACCAAAATTTGAGTGGCCGTTCTTCATCTTTCCACCAAGTTTTATTAAGCTTGGCTACACAGTTTCAGTGTAATCCAGTGTACAGACCAGCAAATGGTACAGAAATACACCTCCACCATGATGAGGAATGACCCAATTTCCCTAAATGTCGATGCAGCACAAACCAGTTGTTTGTCCACATGAACTGGGGGATGTTTAACGCAGGTGACGGACTGTCACGGCAGTGATCTGTAACTTCTCAAATGGATTGTTTCCTCTGAAAGTCTATCTGTTGCTACATTTCCTCTCCAGAAAGCTTCACTTCACTCTTTAACCGGCATTGTTTCCCATTCTGTGCTTGCTCTTATATAGTCATAGAGAGCAATTTTAATATTTATAGTTTCATTGATGGCCTGTGATGCGGTGCTGCTTAGTGACTTTTTGACCTCTGTCCGCCTTCAGGCCGCAGAATATTGAGCTCGGTGCCACGGGAGGAGCCTCCAAACAGGACAGCAGCAACATGGAAGACATGAGCGTGGAACAGATGACAATGAGGGCCAACCAAGTGACTGATGAGGTACTGAGTCACACAAACAATGCGCACATACACCCACAGTGCCTTTCTCTTTTCCATTCTGTCATTGTGAATTTCTCTCTGACCAAGTAGGAAACTTCCTTAAAGTAAAATCGACCCAAAACAAGCAGAAGTTTTAGTGTTTGGAACATACTGAGCATAGAAATTGAGAGCAGGGAAGTAGCTAATGCTGCAGAAGTGGTTTTGAGAAGTTTCTACAGATATTTTATCGCTGTTTTCTGAGTGTATTTTGGGCACTAGTTGGTGTATATCAAATCAGTTATTACATCGAGTCACTTGAGTAATCTAATAAAGTTTCTGACATTTACTGGAATTGATCATGTGAGACATTGCAGTCTCCAGGCATAGAGCACTCACCTTTTTTTAAGAAAACCATCAATAACAAAATGTATTGTAGGTTGAAGACGCTAACGTATATCAGACATCTTGTGGCAGGGGATGTGCATTTAATGCCGAAAAGAAAGAGATTTTCAATGAAGTGTCACTTTAATCCACTACAGAAATACACACTAATCTTCTACTAACAAGCTGTCACAACAGTTCTTTTGTCTCAGATGCAACACCAGTTGTTTAAATTGAAATTACTTCAAACCAATAAGGAAGAACTGAGAACATGCTGTGAAATGAAAGTAGTTTTGGTGTATATGCATAAGTACTTGATGTAGGAGGACACGGATAACCTCCCTCTTTCTAAATGTTAAAACAATCCACTAACCAGCACCTGTGAAGTTCCCTAATTGGCACATCTCAGTTGTTGAATCTTAAAAAAAAACAAAACAGAAGTGAGGCTAAAAGTTAATTGCTTGGATGTAGATTCATGGCAAAAATACAGATCGTCTCATTTAACTATTATGAAAAAAAGCAAGTTAAAGTTTCGTATACCAAATGTCCAAAATACAAAAATGTAAATGTCTAACATTTTAAAAGTCACCACAGTGCAAATTATCAAATATAATCTCAGCACAGTAGTCATATTAAATCATTTCATTTTGCCGTCCCTACCATAATTAAGCATTGCCATTATAAAATAATGAATTTAAATGTAACCATGTTGACAACGGCAACTTTTGGCACAACAGAAAGTCAGTCAGAGAAAAAATAATCTGGGATTTGCTGTATTGTAGCGCCGAAAGGCCACGGAGGGGGTAATGAGAGTCCTTGCATTCAGAGTTTATTATTAAGCCGGGCATTAATAGGAAGTGTGTGAGGCTTTACGCCTAATTTAGTCTGATAGCTCCCTTACCCCTCCGTGGTTTTGACAGTTTGAATGTTGTCAGCTATATCTAAGTGTTTTATTATCAGGGAGATAATTGTTTAATCAGCACTCCAGGGCATCATAAGATCAGCCATCTGATTCAAATGGAGGCAAATTAACTTACTCTAGCTGGGCTTGTAGCGGCACACTTCACCTTCATGTAATTCTGACTGTACTAATTGTCTGGAGTTTTTCCCCTCCATCTCTTTTTTTTCTCTCCATTTCTGTTTTTAATTCTCTCTGTGTGTTTTCTGACTTAACCGACAATTTTCCTTGTATTTCTTTCTTCCTTCTACTGCTGCCTGGTTGACTTAGGAGATCGTAGAAAGGACAGGGCATGGGAGGGTCCTTCTGCTAATACTACCTACTACTCTGGCTTTGGGTAACCACTCATACCTGAAACACTGTCCTGTCATGGCTGGCAATGTATCCGGACAGCATCAGAATTTTTTTATAAAAAAGATTGTCTTTTAGAAGTCAAACATGAGCTGTCTTTTCCAATTTCAAGGCTATTTATAAAAGTAAAAACAAGACTTCAAAACTTTCTCATCAGAATTCTTTAAATCCATATTTTGTGTGATACTTTCCAGTAATCCTGGTATATTGCAGCCAATTAATATCCATAATGCCTGTATGCTTTTTTTTTTTTTTTTTGACGGAATAATTTGAGTTTTATGTTAGAAAGCTTTCCATGTAGCTCGTTGGAACCTGCATGTACCTCACCTAACTGCACTCCCATTTAAGCCATCCCAAACACGCGATAAAAATATCTCACAATTGTCTGTATCTCAAAGAATTGTCACAGCACACCAATCTGGAAGGTTTGGCGAAGACCGCGATTTCAGGCTTAATTAGCCAGGTTCAAGGATTTTAGGAGACATAATGTAATGTTTATCCACCCAAGTGATGTTCTGGCTAAGCCAACAGAAACCTGGCTGAGATCGACACATCCCTCTCGCCAATTCCGTGTTTGTCTGTTTCTCAACTCGCTGATTAATGTATTCGGAGCAAACATAACACAGAGAGAATGAGGAATCTGGTCCTCACTCTCTCTTGTTAACAGTTCATTAGTGACGGTAACAATGGAGTCGTGCCCTGAGTCGCTTCCTTGCTTCACTCCTTTTGCATGCACTCCTCTCTGCAGCGTTTGCTATTTATAGAGACACATAAGGCGTTACTCACCTGAACTGACTGCATTCCAGTTTGTCGTCAACACTTTGTCTCTGTGCGCACATTTGAGTTTTTGTTTGTCGTGCTTTGGACTGCTGGCTTTTGTGCAAACTTTACTCATCTCACCAGATCAAGGACAGTTAAGAAAGGAGCTTTTGAGTATGGAGTGTGTGGAAAAAGTGACCTTATGCCAATTAAATACGGTTAATTTCTGAGCATGCCTTAAATTGCTGAAAGCATTGATTATGTTCAAAAATGTCACCCTAGAAACATTCAAGTTCTCATAAGACAGAAAAAAAGCAAATCCTCACACTCGACAGGCTGAAAATCGATCTTAAAAATATTTGGCATTTTTTTCCCTTGAAAATTATCATCTTACAGACTATCAGAAGAATATTTAGACAATCGATTTTATGTTACTGCTAATAAATTATTCATTTTAGCCTCGATGCTGTAGCTTTTTTCCTCAGAATGTAAAGGAGCTGTTGGTGAAACTGCTTTAGGATGGAAAACTACTTTTAAAGAAAGCATTAAATTGTTGCTCTCTCTGAACTGGAAGTGATGTTGTAAAATCACAGCGAGACGGTTCTGATTAGTATGCAGCATTTATATACTGTAGAGAATTAACATGTATGAATTTGGGCCATGTTGAATTAAAACGTTTTAGTGTACGGCATTGCTTGTGGCTGTGTTTGCTGTGTCAGTTAGGTTTTTATTATTATAGTAGACGGGATGCTTGGATTCAAAAATCTCATTTGCAAACCAGATAATTGAGTAGTGATGTGTTTATTTTTTTATTTTTTTGGAAGCTTAAATGTAGAAATGCAGCGTATAGTCAGATCCATAAGTATGAGACACAATTTTTTGTACATTTTTCCCCTGTACTTTAGCACAAAGGATTTGATAAAAGCAATCAACATGTGATTGAAGTGCTGACTTTGAGCTTTAATTCAGGGGGGTTAACAAAAATATGGCCATTTTTTTTAACATAGTCTCTCTATTTTCACAGCCTTAAAAATAAGCAGACAATTCACTGATAAGCAGTTTCATGGCGAGCTGTTTTCTGTGTCCTTTTTAATTTGCCACAAACTAATGAGACAAGATTTTGGAGTTAATTCTTAGTGTTGAATTTGGTTGCTCTTCATGTACATTCCAAAGAGATGTTGGTGGAGGTGAGGCAGAAAAATAGAAACAGATTGGTCAGAGTGGCAACAACAATAAAATGTCTGGAAAACCACAAACGACAACCAAAGTAGATGATCGTAGAATTCTTCCCTTGGTGTACAAAAACTTGTTTACAGCATTTAGCTAAGTTGAGATGTTTCCTGTGAAGAAGGTCTGCAATCAGAAATGGTGCCTTCATAAATGTAAATACAGAGAATTCCCCTTCAGATCTAAATGACTGGTGACACTTAAGAAGGAAAGGAATCATGATCCGAATCGGGAGGTGGCAGTTTTATGGCAAGGACATTCAGGCTGTCAGTGGAACTTGGTGTCTGATGTTTATTGATGATGTGACAGCCGGTGTTAGCAGCAGGATAAACTCTAAAGTGAACAGAACTGTACTTTATGCACAGATTCTGTCAAATACTGCAAAACTAATAAAGGCGCTTCACAGTAAAGATCCATAATAACCCATAACGTACTGTGAAAGGAACCCAAGAGCTTGTTCAGATAGAAAGAATTGAATGTTTTTAAATGGCCAAGCCAGGCACCTGATCTCAACCCAACTGAGCTGCTTTTCTCTTATTGAAAACAAATCTGAAGGCATCAAGAGCGTGGAGTAGGCGGCGGCAAAGGCCTGGCACAGCTCGTCAAGAAAGGAAACTCAGCATGTTTTCATGTCTGTGGGTTCCAGACTTCAGGCAGACATTGACTGCAAAGGCTTAGTATTAAAAATAATTCCTGTACTTTCAATAATGTCAGTTTGTGGCTGTGAAAATAGACAGACTATGTAAAAACATGGTTGTAACACCTTAATGTTTCATGCCGTGTTTTTGTTAAATTTCACTACATTTCTTTTTGATTGCTTAATTTCAAATCCATTGTTATAGTGTGCTGTTGAAAGAACTGCATCACTGTCAAGATGCTTGTGAATCAGACTGTCACTTAATTTCTTAATTAACAGTTTGGCCTATGAAATGCAAGACGACGGGTCAAACTGGTCTTTGAGGAATAATGATGGCATATTTTACGATCACATTAGCTTGTTTTTCTGACGAACAATCCGAAGCTAAAGCAAATATTTCTGTAACTAGCACATATTTAAATGCCGTGAGTTAAAAAAAACATTAAATTAATTATCCAAACGGTTGCAGATTAAGGTTTCGTCAAACGAGTAATGAGAAAAGTGACTGTACTTGAGAAGTCATTGTCTATCTTTATTTTATATACCTCTCTTTATATATCTATATGATGATGTTTTAGGGATTACTAGTGGGTAAGACCCTAATTAATACAATACAAAGTCATCAGTAATATAAATATTTCCTGGGGTTTTTTTGTCCTGCATGATAGGAAGCATTTCATTGTTTTCTGATATTTCATAATTTGAAATAATCAGCAGAACAGAGAATTGTTGTTTAAAATAACCTTTAAGTCCAGAAAAACTCATGTAACCGAGATCATAATTTTATAACTAAGCCCAGATCAGATACTGTCAGTAATCACAGTGTACATTTTGTGTTGCTGTATTGTCGAGTTAAACATGTCAGGCAGGATGCAGGGAAACGAAATCACACAATTTGCGTTTCTACCTTAAAGCCTTACACCCCCGTAGATCTGTGTTCTTAGATTTGTTGGCATCTGCTTTAATATATTTCTGAATATTAACAGTGTGGCTTCCTGCATGCTTTTCTTATCACGTGCATCTTTCCAATTTCCTTGTCTGTCTTATCTTGTTCTTTCTCTTACTGTCTTTTAATTCCCTTCTGTTGTCTGCCTGTGTCTTAAGGCCACATTCACAGTAATCAGCTGGTTTGTTTGAATTAACTGGTCCATCAGTTTCCACTGTGAGCAATCTGAGCTTGGTAAGCTACTGGGAAAAGGTTTCTACAAACAACAGGGAATATAAACTATGACAGAGGAGAGAAATCCTTCCTTTCGCTTCAGTCATGTGATTAGAATCTGTAATCTCCTATTGGAATTCAAGTTACCAAAGTGCTGTCCTAAAACTAAATGTGTGCGTCCATTTTCATTTTATTTGCAAGATTTTGTGAAGTTGCATTTGGGAGATTTAGAAACTAATCAAGCCAAACGTAAAAATGCATCAACCCTGCTGGCTAAAGAGAGATCTGAGGTGTGACTGCACTCCCAATCAGTTTCTGTCTCTGTTTAAGTCTTCTTCACAGGCTCTCTGTGCAGACTGCTTTTAGCTAATAACCTTCTTCACTTCTCGTTATTCTCTAAACGCCTTCTGTCTTTTGTTTTTTTTCTTCCACAGTCACTGGAAAGCACACGGAGGATGCTACAGATGGCACAGGAGGTGAGACTTTGACAATTTTGCCGTCGCTGACAGAAAATATTCTGTTCAGTGAAGCCTTGGTTTAATGGCCAGAGTGCGTGTCCGAAAACTTCCAATTAACGAATGACGATTTCAATAAAATTATGTCCGAGCTTGCAGTTTTGTAAGTAGTCTTTGATTGCTTGAACTCAGAACAGAGAATGTTTTAAATAAATGGCACTGACATACAAAATTGAAAAGGCTTTGTTCTCCTTTTAAACAGCACATTAGGGCTGAAAAACAGAATTTTTTGACAATAAGGTCACTGCATTGTAAGAAAAAGGTTGTTTCAGTTATTGTTACACTTCATCTTTCAAGTTTTGAACAAAACCAGTATCCTAATTCATTTGGAAATGGATCCAAACCTAATTATTTCTATCTCTTTCAGTACATAAATTCATCTGTACTCTTGTGTTCTGAATTTGGATAATGTTTTTTTGTGTTTTCAGAGCAAAGAGACTGGCGTTAA
Organism: Stegastes partitus; assembly: GCF_000690725.1. Taxonomy (NCBI): domain Eukaryota; kingdom Metazoa; phylum Chordata; class Actinopteri; family Pomacentridae; genus Stegastes; species Stegastes partitus. Next base: position 228,987 of record NW_007577825.1, read on the forward strand.
CACCATGGTGATGCTGGACCAGCAAGGAGGTACACACGTATTATAAATAGTTTTTCAAATCTCATGTGTTATTGTTGCTTTATTTGTTTTTTTGTTTGTGGTATTCTTAAGACTGTCCCAAATGCTAAGGGTGAAGTTTAGCGAATGGCTCTTTTCTGAAGTTTTTCAGTCTTTTCAAAAGGAAGATTTGACTGGAGCTAAAAAATCAGCCAGATGTCATCGTCCTAGAATACAGATTTTTAACCTTTCTTGCCTCTCTAAGAACTTTTTATGATGATTTAGGGAGACAGAATCCCTCAAGGATTTTATTTTTTTTCTTCAGTTAAGTCATGATCGTACAGGGAATATCTGAAGGGTATTTCTGCAAGAGACAAACTCCGAGGACAAATACGTTCAAAGATGTTTGAGAATGTTAAGTAGTTTCTAAAATTGAGTTGAATTAGTTTGTGCTGCAGGCCATTAATAACAGTGCAGCGTAAAAACAAAATGTAAGAGTTGCTAATGACGTTGTGTTTCAGCATCACAGACACAGAAAATTATACTCGTGGTGGCACTTAAACTGAGACGCATCAGTTTTGGCCCAAATGATCATAGAATATATTTGAAAAAGTTATACACATGTACTGGTGCCATTAATTTTTTATTGCTTTTAAGTTGTTGTGTAAGTTCTGTCCAAGGCATGTGCTCCCTGTTTAAAAATGTGCATTCCTAATTATTTGCTACACTACCTACCGTATGTTCTTTTTGTTAACTACATCCCAATTTTTTTTTGATGCTGCAATGACCCAGTTATTGACCCAATTTAAGAATCCCAATGGGATCATTAAGTGTAATTTAATCCGTTTCTAAAAATGAATAGATAAAGGTGATAAACAAAACAGAATTAACAATAAGACCCGTTTCTTGGCGTATAAAACTGTATAACGAGCCGAGTCTGACATGGTGTGCTGTGCCTGTGTGGGTTTTAGAGCAGCTGAGGCGTGTGGAGGAGGGCATGGATCAGATCAACCAGGACATGAGAACGGCCGAGAAAAATCTGACTGACCTCTCCAAGTGCTGCGGCCTCTGCGTCTGCCCCTGTGATAGGTACGCTGTGCTCTCAGAACCGCTGCAGGCTCCAAACCAGAATTTTTGGATGCGTAAAAGCAATTTATTGCCAGTCAGGAGATGATATTCATGTTTAACTTTTGTGTGCTGTGCCAGCATGCCGAGTTGTTTGTAAAGCAGGGATGTGACTGGTTTTGCTGTCGAGCTTCACAACGATGCAAAGAAGCTGTAAAAAAAAACATTTTGATAATTCAATATGTTTTTGTGCCGGAACACGGTTTCAAAGCAGAATGAGTTGCTTTCAATTCTTGTTCCAGTAGTACAAATCTGATTCCTTTCCCCCGTTGGCAATATTAACTGACGAGGCGGACACTTCTGCAGTTGGTGTTGCCATAAAACTTTAAAGCTCAGTACAGGAAGAACATTTGTGTTGTGAAATATTGGGTTCTTTTTGATGTAAATTTAAAAAAAAATAAATAAAAAAACCCAATGCAAAACCAAAAAGAAGAAAAAGGCACACTGGTTTAAGTTGAGACAACCCTCATGGAGCATTTTAGATTGAAATTCTCTTATACTGTTTCAGAAACCAATAAACTAATAATGGCAGATAACGTGATGCATTTGCCATTTTTAAAATGTAACAGGCCAGTAACGTAATAAAAGTCCTGAACCGATAGCCTAACAACCTTTGGCCAATGACATAATAACTTATTATGTTATTGGCCAAAAGATATTACGTTATCGGTTCAGGACTTTTATTATATTATTGGCCAGTTATTACGTTATTGGCTTATTACATTTTAAAAAGTGCAAATTTATTATGTTATCAGCTCTTATTACATCATTGGCTTCTGTTAATAACAATACTATGCTGCTCTGCTTTGTGCACAACTACAACAACAGAACTTTTTCAATTCCTTATTGCCCTTATTTCTAGCTCTACGTGGCTCCTTATCCACTGCATGAGCAGCCAACTCTCATGGGTATCGTGGTTATAGCCACCTACCGTAAAGCTGAAATCATTACAACTGGCCAAAGCGTAAGCCTGTATGTTTGTAGCTTTGTCCAAGATGGTCTTGGATTACTGTATAGAGTAGTATGGAGGATATCATGCAAAGACGAATTCAAAATGGGAGTACAGGACTGCAAAAAAAACACTAGCTTTGGCCCAGTGGCCCTTCCCCCTTAGTAGCTCTGCTGTCACGAGGTTGAGCATCACTCTGGTCAGCCAGGGGGATTTCACACAAACACAGCTGCATGGCTGCAAAAGCCACGTATGAGGCAGAAGGGGGAAAAATTATTGTCAAATATGTATTTTATGATGAAAAGATTGCTGATTCAATTTTGAGGATTGCCAATTGCTTATGAGCCGTTAGGAAATGTGTCGCCGTTCCCACCAAGTTCTTATCACGACGGCTGCACTTATCTGCGCTGAGCACTCTCGAAGCTCTCTGTCAGGCCACATCGTTATGCAGAGTCATTTTGTCTGAACACTGAGATCATACTTGGTTCTAAATGTGCAAAAAATCTTCCCAAAATGCTTTCACTTTGGAGAAGAAGATTCTTTGACTATGAAGCGATAAGGTAGGGAATCTTTTCAACTTCATTGATATTAATGACCATCTGTGATCGTAGTGATAGCTGACGTTTGTTCTCGTAAACCGGTCGTGAATGCTTTTGTTTCAAGCTCCATCTACTAACATTTATTTATTTTATTTTATTTTTTAAACATCTCTGGATTTCCTCATTTGTTCTGACGTTCTGTTTTTCCTCCAGGGTGACTTCAATCGAGCATGACTCAAAATACAAGCGTACCTGGGGTCTTGGAGGAGGCGAAGGCGACGTCGACGCCAGTGGCGCAAAAGTAGTCTCAAGCCAGCCCGCAGGCGTCCGCAACGGCCAGGCTGCCCAGGCAAACGCCTCGGCCCAATCAGGCCCGTACATCAAGAGGTGTGGTCACGGCTGTTTTTGGAATCTTGAGAATTTTACCGTAGCGTTCATAAAAACCATGATAGTCATTCAGAAAGGAATTATTGTCTCCAGTTATCCTAGTCCATGTGAGATATTGCGACAGTGCATAAATAAAATGAACTTAAAATAAAACGTTTCATCTGTGGTACAGGATAACAAATGATGCACGTGAGGATGAAATGGAGGAGAATCTGGATGCAGTCGGCAGCATCATCAGCAACCTGAGAGGTATGGCTTTGGACATGGGCAATGAGATCGACTCGCAGAACAAACAGATCGACCGCATCACTGACAAGGTGAGACATTTCTGACTCGTCCAGTGTTGGACAAGTTGTCCTTTTTAATGTGCATTGTTATTAGTTTTGTTTCTGTCTGGTTTTCAGAAGTTTAGATCCTGCATTGTTGACATACGTGTTTAGTCGGTGATGATGTTGTTTTTACTCCTGTCTTTGTGGACACATTGCTGCATGTTAATCCAATCCAGTTATATTTATAAAGCACTTTAAAACTCCAAGACAGACCAAAGTGCTGTACAAAGAGGAATATAAAAGAACACATAGCCGAAACACAACTAACAAATAGAACAGATAAAAGTAATAGGAACAGCACAAGTGAACCCACCTGCATACTCGTTAAACTGCATGAAACCATTCACAGAACTGTGTGCAGATAAAATAGGGGCCGTCACATACAAAACAAAACTTGACGTAGCACCTTTTAATGTTTGTTAAATGCTACAGTAATTTGCTGTATGAATAAATGTTGTATAACTGTCCCTTTTTCACTTTTTTTTTTTTTTTGTTCTTCTTTGTTTCAGGCGGACATGAACAAAGTGCGCATTGATGAAGCGAACCAGAGAGCCAACAAGCTCCTCAAATAGACGAGGAATTCTGCTTCTGCCAGTTTTATCTATCAACCTTGAGCCTCCTTCGCTACACACATGCACACACACACTATATCCTTGCGGGCATGCACATACACACACACACACACTTTGACAAAATGAAAATAAAATTCTATCAGGAAGCCGTTCTGCCAGTAATGTGCCTGCCTTGACTACACTGAGATGTAGATGGAGTACACAAACATTTACATGTTTTTTTAAAAATTGTCCGCCACCTTTGACACACATGGTTATGCTGGACTGTGAGAAGCAGTGTGGGTATCAGAAACTGCTCCGTAGAGGAAGTGACTGACTCCATATTACTGCTGTTTTTATACCAAATACGCACCAGGCCTGTTGCATCTTGTCATACGACATTCAAAGGGAGGGAAGTAGCACAGATCATCTGCTCTTTGTACTTGTTTTTCTTCCTCTGATTTGCCTTTCTCTTAAAGTCATGAACTATGAACTCTTGGTGTGTGTGGGTGTGTGTGTGTGGGTCTCTGGTATGTATGGATGAGGTCACTGATCCATACTCGTAAAGCTTCGTTGTTGATACGTGTATTACTGAAAATCCGAAAAATCGACCTTGTCCTCAAACACATCTTACTAAAATCCTTCAAAGGTCATCGTGTCATTAACTTTATTGTATCTTGTGTAATATTTTGAGATTATGTGCTTATTTAATTATGCATTTAGCAGAAATGGCTTGTGAATAAAGTTGTCTGGTTTTTTTTTTAAACACTTTGTTCCCATGTCATTTTTGCTATTTCTGATGTAAAAGCTAATTTAAAAAAAAAAAAAAAAAAATGCTTTGGAGAGAGTCATGGCAGATCTGTTTATGCTGGAATTCAAAGCACCAATCCCCCTGAATGAAAGCTATTTTAATGTTAAATTTTAAAACATTTCTGACTGATTGGAAGACAAGGTTGTGCTTGACAGAGGGCGCTGACCTGGTGTTAGAAACATAACAGCAATCGTTTGTCCTTCAGATGTGAAGGAACATCTGTGAGGCTCATGAGGAATGTTTATTGTAACGGCCTCTGAAGCATCTATTTAACTAATGACACTGAATACGGGAAACTAACGGCGGTAGATCAACAGCTGTACATCACACTTAGTGTTCCTTGAGGTTATTCGTTCTGACCGCAGTGTTGCTGTAAATACTGAGACATACTGTAGCTGTTTATTAATTGCCTATAGCCATCCTGTTAATCTAATTTCATTCTTCGTTCCTCGTTACCTCCTGGTTAATAGAGATTTATAGCTCCCGAGAGGAGACTTAACAGCCAATGCAGAGCTTCCTACACAAGGTAATATGCGGAAAATTGATTTCCTCAAGTTTGATAATTGTCTGTAAACATATGAAAACAAATGTCCCGTCCTGAAATACAAATGAACATTGTCTAATTCTGAATAATTTCTCAGCAGTTATGTGCTGATTTAGCATCGCTGGGTCATTGTCATTATGGCATATGCAGCAGTTTTTTTTTTTGTTTTTTTTTTTTTTGTGAAAAATGAAACTGATTGCAGGGACCTTGGTAATGCCTCGTCGATGATCTGTGGTTGTGTTGTAACAGCCGTTGCATCGCAGAAGGCTCCTCTCGCATCTGTTCTGCAAATAGTCAAGTTTTCAGCTACAGTAAAATGATAACATCTGATGATGGAAAGCGTAATTTGAATTTGTTTTTTTTGTTTTTTTTCCGAGATTTGGCCAGGCTGAGAAATTATTGCTGGCAGCAAGATGCACAAGTATACATGTAAATGAAAGTTGTTAAAGGGGGTAAGTGTGGAAGCAGAATACGTTCTGGCAGGTTTTGTTAAGGTCTCGCTGAGGAAAATTGGCTAACGATAAAGTAATGCAGTGTACTGAAAATATCTCTGGTATCTGCGTCTTCTGGCTTATTTGTTTTGAAGAGAAATGATAATTTGTATGCTCTGCTGCAGGCACATACCTATTGAGTTTGCAAAGATTGAAATGAACTGTTATTCAGGGCTTTGTATTGCTATAAGTGATCAACCTCAGCCTGTTACTTATGAGCTGAGATCTAATTAGCCTAAAGCTTGCCTTACTGTCTCGAGGCTGTTTGTTCATTGTTTTGCCAACAGCCACTGGAATGTAAATACAACACTTTTGTCTATTTTGAATATGTTCATATGCAGCTCGTCTTATCTGAAATTAGCTCGTTTGACGGATGACTGTTGAAAGTGAAAATGCCTTTTGTTTCATGCCTGCCTTTGTTCAATTGTTTGCACTCAATAAATCTCCTCTGAAATTCATTTTAATGCACCTTTTTTGATGTATTAATCATTACGAGGGGGGTAAAAAAATAAAAATAAAAAATCAACACGAGGTTCAATAAAACAGTCTGTAAATAAACCCAACCTGTATACTTTCAGGAGTTTAAAATTAAACTTTATTCTCTCAAAATGTATTCCATGTTTTTTGTTGTTGTTGTTGTTGTTGGATATTTTACATAGCTAGAGAGTACAAAATGCAGATTTAAAAACCACTGAACAGAAAAAAGGCAGGTAGGGAAGAAGTGGAGGAATAAACAGAAGTGGATGAAGGTGACAGAGCAGAAGTGTCACAATCTGGAGATATAGTGACCAAAACAAAAAAAACAAGACTGAATACATGTGATGCAAGTTTGTCAAACCATTTCGAGGTGTGTTGTATATCAGAAAAACATGGCTGCTGATACTAGTAGCATAGACTTGACGTTCCGCTCGCGCTCAGAAACATTTGTAATTTGTGTTTGGATGGCCGTGAGGAGGTCGGAGATTTCATAATTGTTTTGTTGCAGATTTAAGGAATCTGGGGCAGAGATCATGACGATGCTACCGCATTTCCTGGAAAGCTCTTGAGCTGAACACTCATCTTTCTACACTTCCATCGTTTTTATTGAGGTCACTTGATCGTAGTTCAGGGACGGAGATCACAGTAGTACAAGGCAAGACGGCAGTGGGAGAGAGAAATTATTATCTAGAAATGTAGTTCCATGAGCTTAACATACTCTGTGCATTTACACTGTCGAATTCTGAAATGGATTAATTGTTGTAAATTCTCCTTATCGTTCCTTCCCTTACATTCATATCAGAGACACATTCCCTCAGCTCCATACTGCTACTGTGTGATCCTGGCCTTGGATAGAGAGCATGCCCGGTCCTGTTGTGTGGTTCTAAAAGCAGTCAATCCGACCCTCAGCTTGTCCTAGACTTTGGCTGGTTCCACAAAATGCTTTTTATAAATAGGAGCACCTGGTTAAGATTCTAGTTAGATATAATTTGACACTCATTTGTATTAAGTTGTCAAAGTAAAATCTAGCTTGCGAGACCGGAGGGGTGTTTCATAAATCAACGACTGCCAGTTAAATCTGGCTTATTTCATGGCTGCTGTTTATTTTATAAAGGAGGTTTAAGCCTGGACTCCTGGGCACAGACGCTCCTCCTACATAAGAATAAGATTTCTAGACTTTAAAAAAAGGTGCAAAACAAATGTTTAGAAGTTTGCAGTTGGTTTGTGTCGCTGAGTGGTTCTTCATTGTTTTGCACCTCATTTTCTATCTCTGTGGTTGTTGTGTGGCTGTTCAGCTTCTGGTTGTGGCCTTTTTAAGATGCACTTTTAGTTGTTTTGCATTGCTGCATGTTTTTTGGGGGGGTTGTAGTTTTTTTGCACCTGTTTACAGTTATTTTCTGTCTTCAGTTGTAATTTTGCTTCTTCTTGTGGTACTTTTACGTCCCTTTGCAGTTGGTCTGTGTCGCTAAATGTTTTTGCATCTTGGAGATGTTTTGTGGTTATTCTTCTCCTTCTGGTTGTAGTCATTTTACATTGCTTTGCAAATATTTAATCTTGTTGATTGACGTTTGATCAAGAAATTTAGTTTCTCTTGGAACAAAACTCAGTTTTTAAATTTAGTACATTGTTGACCCGTAATGAACTTTATGTGCACCTGAAGTTTGACATTTTTAGTCGGCCTTTGGGTTGAAATGAATCCAAAAACAATTTTGGCCCATGATTACGTCATCACAAGTTTAACAATTCGTTCTCTCTAATTGTCACATAAATAAAACTTAGGAAACAGAGCCAATGTGAATGTATTTCAGCAGCGTTTCCATCATGTGGAAGCTGTGATTTCACTGCTACAAACCAAACAGCAAAATCCAATGATTGAGAACTTCTAGTCTCTAAAATATGCAAATTATCTTCTTGTATTAAAATAAATTACCTGGCTGTGGTCTTACTGATTATTTAAGTTCTTTAATGGTTTTTGCAGATGGACATGAATGTTTTTTTTTTTACATTTGCTATACAAGGAATGCCGTCTCTCACATGGGAGTTGAACCCACAAAGTCATAATTACAAGTAGAGCCTTGCAATTAAACGAGAGGTTCTCACCACTGACCCGCAACACTGGGACAAAATTAGCTTTTTGTTTTGTTTAAAGCAGCGCATTCTTCTTCTTTTTTTTTGCTAATTTCTGCCGTTTTGGGGGTTTAACATGTGCTGCTCGGTGTCTGCAAACATTTGACTTTTTTGCCTTTTGTTAGTTTTGCTCGTTAGGTTCGTGAGTCCAGACTTAATTGGGCAAACAGATTAATCCTGTTGCTTTTCTGAGCCACCTTTTATGAAACACCCCTCAGATATAAACGCAAACGAACAGAATGCATTTCCACATGTGTATTACGACAAGCCAAAGTTGAAGACAAATAAGGCAGGTCAAGTTGGTCTTGCTTGAAATTTCAAGAATGTCACAATAGCACCATATCAAACTAAGGTAAAACGTACTTCATGCATCTGGAGATATATATACTCTATATGTATATATGCTAATGAATAGATATGAAATTAAGAGTTCAATACACAAGTGTTGAATATATTTCAAGTTCACAGAAATAAATACTGCCACAGTTCAGTTGAGAATACGGCCTTGAACGGGTCTGTATTCAGAACGGACTGCTTGTGGTGTCACATGACTGCTCGCACGTCGTCGGCAACCAGTTAAAAATCTCAACAGTCAGACCCTTCACAGTGCATAGAGCGTTTAGTTTGCATAACTGCAATTACACATGATGTGTGTCTGCACTGTACAGCACTGCACTACGGTTCACTCATCATCAAATCTTTACACGGCATTTACAAAGCTTTCTTTTTTTTTTTTCTTTCTTTCTTTTTTTTTTAAAGATCAATAAATTCACTCTGGCTCTAGAAGTAGCGTTTAGTGCTCCAAATTCAAACAGCACAGTATTACAGTTCACAACCATTTTATAAGGCAGATTAGTACAAGTACTCTTCAGTACTCTTGAGTCACCCTATTTTCATTACAGGCCTTCATATTGTACACAGCTATATCAAAGCATGCCTTACTGAAGCAAAGAAAAAAAAGAAAGAAGTAGTAGCGAAATTAACAAAAACAAAGTTTTACAAACATTCTTTGGTTGAGTGTGAAAGGAGCATTCCTGTGCTTTAATTTAATGCTTTGAATTTGGCATTTGTTAAAAAGAACACAAAAGAAAAAAAAAGTGGACCTTTTTTTTTTTGTAATCATACACTGGCTTAAATACAGGCAAACGAGTGGTGGCTTTAGCCTAAACTACAATTTTTAATTCTCACAAAATAATATAAAAAAATCTAGTGATAAAAAGCTCGCTCTGACTGATTGTACACAAATACGACTTTCTCCTTCCAGGTTGCCTAGGCAACAACAACCCCCCCTCCCTTCCATCTTCTTTTATTTCTTCTTGGCAAAGCGACTGAACTTCTTCTCCTTGTCTTTCTTGGCAGAGCTGGGCTCTGGGAGGGCAGCTGAGGAGGAGGGAGGGGGCAGGCTGTGGGCTTTGGCCCCTGAGGGCCCCGACGCCTCCTCCGCTGCCAGGGACTGAACAGCCTTCTCCATGGCCTGGCTCCAACGCTGGAGCTCCTCCTGAAATTAAACACAAAAACACACAAAGGCTCACAAAGGGAAAGTCCAGCCCCAGGAGGGCCGGAGCGTGTTTTTGTCTCGGTCTAAATGAACAAGTGGAGGTGGGCTTTTAACAATGAAACTTCAAATAAGGTGGTTACGAGGTTAAATCAGGATAATGTGGATAAAGGCAAGCTCACGCTCAGCATTCTTTATTTTGTAAAAACTAATGATCGCCGTAGGGTAAACCTCTCGCAGGCTGATTCAGAGGGAAATATGAATAACCTCGTATATGTCAGCCTCGCACATAAACAACTTTGCTAAAACACTTAGGCGTGGACCGCAATGTCAAAGCGAACCAGCCTAAAATGAAATGTAAATGGTGTGTGCTGTATGCAGTATTACATTCTCCTGCTTTACATAGGGTCAGGGGTTAAATCTTAAATGCTGTTTGGCTACAACATGTCAAATCTAAAACACTGAACTGTTTATGATTAGTGAAAATCTCTTTAAAGTTCGTATTTATCTCTCAGCAGTTAGAAACTCACCTCGTCTTTACACTGGAACAAATATTCGCTGCCGTCTGCAAGACTGCAAGAGAGAACGGAGAGTTTAGATTCATTACTTCCATACAATACAAATGTTTCATATTTCTGTTTTCCCTCAACACATTTCTCAGTAATCACAAAAGTTGCATTTATTAGTATACCTTGAACAGCTCTCCGTGTTTGTTTCTGGCATTAGCAGCAAGTCGTTATGTTAAAGCGACTGCATGTTCTATAAAGCACACAGCCGTATGCAAAAGCATTTTTTGAAGTGAAATGAAGTAAATCCAACCCCTGCAGCAAACAGACATTAAAAGTGAGCCTTTCTTTAAATGTTAATGCAGTTAACTTGTTTTTTATGAACTTTAAAAAAAAAAAAAAAAATTAAACTTAAATGTGAAATGTGTTGAAGTTCGGGCGCCCCGCTGAGTCAGCATTTAGTAAAATCCCCCTTTGGCAGTTATAACCGCTTTGGAAACACATTTTGCATCCCGTTCTATAGAGTTAAATGTTTTTTGAGTGGCATTTAAAGAGTGTTTCTATTTTTGATTTGGAATTTTCCATCCACTCCAAAATCACTTTAAGTTGTGAGATAGCTTTAGGCGGTGTTGCGCACAGAGCATGTTTAGGATCTGCCCACGCATTTTTAATTATATTCAAGTGAGAGGATCAGTAAAGAGCCACTTCTAAAGTAGAGTTTGAGGTCTGCTTCGGATCATTGTTCTGTTGTAGAAGTCCGTGTCTCTTTAGTTTCACTTTCATGACTGACAGCATGACACTCAACATTTGCTCATGTTTAGTGAAATCCACCATTAATTTTTTTTGTTTCATGTTTTCTGCTGCTGGTTGCCACACAACCCCAAAGCAGAATATTTCTATTTCCATGTTTGCTGGTTGTAAAAATGTACTTTTCATCAAATGCTGCTCATTTTTTTCCCTGTTAACCATTTATTTGGTGGCCCAAGAGCTCAATTTCTACTTCATCTGTTCATCAGTTTATCCTTGACACGACTTTTCCGTGGAGATCCTGCATCATTGTTGCACAGTGGAACGACAGACCACCGAACCTTCCTGGTGATCCTCTTGCTTTGCCTTTTTTGTCCAGCAGATGTGCAGATTTATCTGAAAGTGGTTTCCCTGATTCGTTCACAGTTCATCTTGTGTACAGTCTCAGTTATCCACATCATAGTAATCATGTGCTTCAGTAGAAAGACTTCCCATTGAGCTCTTGAAGAACCTTTCATCCAAGAGGCTTCCTGGGGAGTCCCAGGCATTTACTCCCACCTCCAACTCACATGACTCATTAACAACCCAAGACTCCCATGAATCACAGTGTAAATGGTGGTAAAACCGCCTGGTGAGGGTACAGGTAGTTCTTCCAGTTAAACACAGATGGCTTCCTTCACCTCCTGCAGAGTCTTGTCCTGAGGAGTTGGCTCTTCGGCGTTGCACCATGTGCTTGTAAAGCAGTTTTTCACCCATATGCAGTTCTCTGCGATGCATTGGACTGTATATATAACCCTGCTCAGCCTCGAACTCAGGGTGAACCTTTTTTTTTCCTTCTGGGTGTTGTTTGGTCTAAAGGGCATCATCAGGTTGTGTTTGGAGAAAATTTGCCTCAGAGAGTTCAGCTACATACTGGATGACAATGTTGTTCCACCTGTACATCTAGGGTTTCTTAATGAGGTTCCAGACAGTGTAGATTGCAAACTGGAAGTGCTTCGATGTTTGTACTGCTTTGTGGGCGTCAGTTGGCTTAATTTTAAGATCCTCAAATGGCTGCTTAGAAGAATTCATGGATGTTAAGAGAATTTATCAACTCTTTGAGTCGACATCAGAAAGCCCCAACTTTACACCTTGCACCATTTTCTTTCCAGATCATTGACATTTGAGAGAAATAAAAATGTATTGCTGTTTGCTGCAGAGGTTATTTTTACTTCAAATTACATTAACTGAGTTTTCTTTTCTTGTTTTTAATTGTATTGCTTTGCAGATTTGCACCATTTATGCTGATTTCTAACAACCAAACATATGTGGTCTGAAGTCCTGTAAATCCTTAACTGGCCATTCATTACTACAATCCATTCTGAGCAATTATTTACCTAAATTTAACATGCATTTAATTAAGATCTGTACGCTTGAAGAGGGTATGTTTGCATTTTGACCCTTATCAGAAGAGTTTTAGGAAATGTTCTTGTTTGCTTTCTTGCAGAGTGTTAGATGAGCACATTGACTCTTGTATTGAACTGTTTAATGCAATGCTGAAGTCAGACAGTGGATAGTTGAGCTAAAGTGGAAATTCCCTGCCTGGTGCTGTCCAAAGGAGAGAAAGAAAAAAAAAATCCACCTTCTAGCACCTCTATAGGTTACCCGTTATATCTCTTCTGTTTACTAAAACAGAAAACAAAAGTGGTGTCGCAGGAGGGTTATGTGCGGGTCAGCGAGTTCCTGGAGTCTCTTCTGTTTGCTCGGAAACTTCAGAGTGTTGACAAAACTCCAAGAAGTCACTGCTGCTGTCAAGTACTGATAATCAGCTTTATTTATACAGCACCTTTCCAATCCAAAATGCAGCTCTACGTGCTTTACAACATAAGGAATGCAAATAATAGTGTGCACATAAAACCACACACCATCTAAGTCTTAAGTAAAGAAAGAAAGTCTTTTCCTTTAGTAGAGAGATGGTTGAGATGATTCTTACCGTAGTTTGGCGACGTGCTTCTTTTTCTTGTAGTTGGAGAGCATCTCCCAGCTGGCGTTGCTGAGGGACAGGGGGTCCTCGCCGTGATACGTCACTCCGTGGCCGAAGCTTTTTGCATCCTTGTAGGCTGACAGCTGACCCGCCTTCAGCACGCAGTACAGGTTGTTCCATGACCTGATGGCGACGGAGAGGAAAGGGCAGGAAAAAGGCAAAACAACCATCATTTCAGGGTAATTTCTGACAATAACGCAAAATGAGTTTAATTTAATGCCAGTTACAAGAACCACGGCAGCATCACCACTTCATTAGGATTTAATTTTTTTTGTAAAGTTAATTAATTATAAAAAGTGAGATGCTCTGTAGTGACTGTAAATAATCAAGAGGAACACACTCACATTCTCTGTAAAGCAGACTTAGAGCAGAATTAAACTGAACTTTGTCATGTTATCACAAAGGAGCCAGCAGGACGGGCATCCGATTTACATGGTCTCGTATACTAAGCAGATATTTTTAGTATTACGGATTTTTGTGTAGAAAATCTTCTCTGAAAAAAAAAAAAGGTACAAATTTTTTAATGTTTTTCAGCATTTAACATAAAGCACCCACATGTGCTGATGTCACTGTACCACTCCAAGAATTTCATTAGCTTCTGGTTGAACTGTCTAAATTGCTTCTAATAATTAAGTTTAAAGTCCCTGAGACACTAAACGGTGCCATTTCTTATTAGATTCTCTAATTTACATTTTGTTTGAGGATTTTAGCTCCATAAGTTGGTGAACTGTTTTGCTGAGAGTTCAGCAAAGACTGACAGCAGATAAGCACGTGAGTGGTGCAAAATTAACTTTTAAAGCCACAAAATAGTCCAGAAAGGGCAAAGGGAAATCCTGTGCTAAGTCCCCCTCCTGTGCTTGAGACAGGGAGGCAGTAAAGTCTAACGGCAGGCTATTCTAGTGCCGGCCACATCTCAGAAACAATCACCGATACAGAGCTACAACCCAATCTGTGGGTACCTGCTATATCCTTTAAAAAACTCTACAGTATGTACATTATATTGTAATTGTAACAGCTTAAGTTTGCATCAGCCATCGCACAAAGCCGGAAAAAACATGAGCTGGCCTTTACTTTATTTTGACACATTTCAGCATTTATAACATGCTATAAAGTAGTTATATATAGCTGTTGATGAAAGCATTAATAAATACAGCATAAGCCTACTCCAGCATGTCCTCATACCTGCAGCATTTTAAATAGTGCGAGTTCAAAGTTGTCCTCTAATACAAAATAATGTATCTGTCCTCTTTAAATTTTTCGCTGTTTAATATATTTCTATTTTTCCTCCTCTTCCAGGCAGCTACATTCATTTAGAAAGCACTATGTGAGGTAACTGAAATAATGAAAGCATTACTGCAGTCCAGGTGCTGGCCGTGACGGATGGAAGTTATAGTGTGCTAATAGATTTTCCTAACATAAAGAAGTGAAACAAATGAATGCCCAGAATGGCGAAGGACCGCGGTCGCTTTTTCTATTACCAACCTGTTTGAGGCCTTCTTTCCGGAGCCATCGACGTCATGTTTGCGTCCCAGCATGCCCTCCTGCAGCACCGTCTGCGCTCTGACGGGCTCCATGGGCATGGTGGCCGCCCTCTCCGGTTCTCTGGGGGTTATCGTCGAGAGAGAAGGCTCCAGCTCCAGAGAGCCGCTCTCTCTTATTTCGGACACTATGGGCACTGTGGAGTCGCCGGCCGTCCCCTCTAGCAGACCTGAACTGGGCTCTGCTGCGCCAGACTGGGGCAAAATGGAAAAAAAAAAAAAACATAGAGATAGGAACAAATCAGTATGCTGACAGCAACAAAAAAAATACAGAAGCTGAGTGAGTGTAGTCACTAACCAGAGTCTGCTCCTCAATCGTGTAGAGCTGTGAAGACTCCTCTACAAAGCCTGTATCTTCTCTCCTAAAGGGAAGAGAGCAGCAAGGGGTCTGCATGAGAGACCTTTAAGAGCAGCAGGTGAAGATTTATATATGTTTGGGAGCGAGGGAGAAACTATATATAAAGTTTAAAACGTCGTTCCATTGATACTCTGTCAATGAAAAGACCAAAACCGTCAATACATCAGACCGTCGCTCAATACTTCCTCTGCTCTGTTTGTGGCTCTTCATCATTCTGCCATGAAAATATACTTTTAGTGCTGAAAAGGGCTCAATCCTTTCATTAAACGTGGGCTCTGCAGTTCGGGACAAGCAGATTTGTTATGCGAACGTAGAAGGATGGTGTATGTGGGATGGACTTAAAACAAAGTACAGTTCATGATAATGAAGGAGCGTGGTACCCGGCGCAGCGTCGCCGCTCACTGATGTCTTTTCAATAGTTTTTTTTTGGACAACAATGGAGGCACAGAGGAGTAAACCACATCGGGCTTTGGATACACACACAGTATTTAGGATCACTTTGTTGTTTGGTTTTGATCTCTTCATGGGGTTTACTGACAAAAACAAAACAATAGAGGTTCCCAGACTTATCCTTTTATACGGATTGTTACCAAATAATTCTGTTCGCGCTGAGCAGCCACAACATTAAAACCACTGACAGAAGAAGTGAATAATACCGATTATTGATCTGGTGGCACGAGGGCGGCCTACATAATCAGATACCTGCTGTCCTTGTCTGAGCGCTGCTCGTCTTTAATGAACTGCTCCATCTCCTGTTGCTGCTTCCTCAACTCCAGCAACTCCAGCTGCAACACAGGAATCAACAGGGATCATGAACTAATCCATTATGTGCTCCTGTTTAGTAACATAACCAGACGCTTTACTTCCATCATCTTTAACCCTTGTTACATTTTTACCATTTGATGTGTTTCTCACATGTCTTATTCAGCAGCCGCAGTAGAAATCAGATGTTTTTTTTGTAATCAGATTACTGTTAAACATGATTTTTCCTTACCGTAGTGAGGCGCTCCAGTGCAGAAAACCGCTCCTCCCAAGTGGCGGTGGATTTCTCGAAGGCCTCGTGCCTCTTGAGGAGTTTCTCCACCTCGTCCACAGTCTGACCCAGATCTCTGCTGGTCACGTAGGGCTCCTGAGCGACCAGCCAGGCCTCCGCCACCGAGGCGTCTCGCGCAAACTGACACACCTCCAACACTGGATGCCATGAAGACAAGTCATTAGAGTTTGTATTGAGAGTATTTTAAAGAATGTTACGGGGATGCACCTCTTATTTCAAGACAAAGTGTTAGTCATCACAAGGTTAAATTTAAAGGCTGGTATTTGTTTTTCGGGTTAAGAATGGGTTACTTTAAGGTGAGCATTTGGAGAAGTGAGAATTTTCTTTAGAGAGTACTTATTTGGAAATGGGGACATGTTTAGAAAAGAAAGGACATTTCTACAAAGTGAGTAAAGTGTTTGGAAAGTGACAACATTTTGAGAAGTCAACACATTTTTTTTTCTTTTTTGCATCCTTGTTTTTGTCGGCGCGTTTTGATGAACAAAAGCCTCGGAGCTCCTTCATGTACAAAGGTTTGTACATATATGAGCTTTCACATCAGTTACTCGTATGATCTTTGGCGTTTTAAGGCGAGGTTTGTGAAAGGAATAATGCATGTGCTGAATTTATTTTTGGGTTGAATTGTAAGACGAGGGTAGTTGTACTCACAGAGCCGCAGCCAGTCCCATCTGTCGTCCCACTTGAACATCATCTCCTTCCTTTTGTCCATCAGCTGCACCAGCTTCTCTTTGATCTAACACAGGCAGTAATACAGTCGCAGTTACCTATCAGCATTATTAAACAACTCAGCCCCGAGACTGTCTATTATCCTCTAAGAATTAGTATTGTGAAGTAATTAACCGAACGTTAAATTCAAGCCGGGGTCAATTGCTTATTTAAATTCTTTTGGCTTTTCCATTTCTAATTAGTGTTTGCTTTATAGTCTCCCTGATGAATGTAAAATGAGTGGAATTTTTTCTTTCGTGGAAATCCAATTGGTTCCATTGTGCCAGACAGGAACAATCACTCCCAGAAAAGTAATTAAATCTAATGAAAGCAGCAATTTGAGGCCCATCCGAGGATGAAAAGAAGCTGAAGCCTCACCTCAGCGGAGTCTCGGTGTTTGCGTGTCAGCAGGGCCTTGCCGAGGTCTGTGCAGTCAGTGAATTTGGCTCCCCTGGTTTCAATCTCTGAGCGGATCCCCTGGTGGTACTTCTGCAGGAGCTCCACGGATGAGACATCCCTAATGCAGAGGAGAGGAGGATAGACAGTGATGACAGGTAATGCATGAAGTTTATCTACCTCTGTTGGTGAGAACTGGAACTGCAGCGACAGCCAGGCTTTGGCAAAGTGACAGTATTGATCTCTTCAGGAAGATAAATTGGGACAAAATACCAGAGCACAAAATATTGTAGGATATTTCCTGCTTGTCTTATGGTGAGTTAAAGCTTTACTTTAGAAATAGAGCAGTAAAAAAATCACTTACTGCACCTTTAATAACTTGAATATCACGTCCTTTATGTCACGTTTAACCCAGACAAACCAATTTAGGTCAGCACATGTAAATAAGTAATAGCAGAAGCTGACTTTCTAGAACAGTGTGCAATGTGAACGACATGCTTCTAATTATTGATTTGATTTGCATGATATCAAGTGGGTAGTTTCCTAAATGAAAACAAGCAGAAATACTGTTCATCCAGGAAATAAAGTCAGAGAAGCTCTGTCCTTCTTTATTCGCACCATTAAACCTCCCAAAAAATAATGTGCCTGCTTTTGTTGACTATTGAAATAAAGTGAATTAAAATGTGACTCAAACCCTCAAAGGTCAAAATTTCAGGTTTGTTCTTCGCCTGTATGAATCAGATTTTCTCTCCCCTTCTGAAGACATCTACAATAAAGCCAAAAACAACAACATGTTCCCAGTAAAAACCAGTTGTAACTTGAGCTTTAACCCGTCTCTGTATTGAAGGATTTTTTTCTTCTGCATAACCTCAATTAATGCTCAATTTTTGGCTTTATTGAAATTGATGTGAATGAAAACTGAAATTCAGAAGTCAAGGTTTCAGGTTTGTGTTCTTCTGTCTCTGTCAGATCTCCATTTAGAAAACAGAAAATAAAAAAAAAAAATACTCATGCATTTTTGGTAATGACTCAAAAACTCAAAGGTTATGCAGTTTTATATTGCTTTTATTCATTCATTTTTACCAATTACTTTATTCTGTTTTCTTTAAAACCAACAAATTAATTTCCTCATTTTTTGTTGGTTATTGAATCTGATTTGAATAAAAAGCAACCCTTCAATCAGATTTCAGATTGTAAAAAAAATGAAAAGAAAGAAATGAAAGAAATTTGCAAAAGCCTGTGTTATAATTGTGTTGTGTCTGTCTCTGAGGCTCACCTCGGCTTCTCCTGAGTCTCTATCTGCTGGATGGTGCTCTCCATCCAGGCCATCAGGTCTCGCACCATCGTGAAGAAGCGGAACTTCTCCGCCGTGTCCACCAGTTGCGCCCGGCGGCCGTCGCTGGCGTCCAGCAGCCCCTTCCAGGCTTCCACCACCTCCCTCTCTGTGGCCTGGATGGCGTCCGCTCTGTCGCCCGCGTACTGGGCGTGAAGCCTCGCAGCCGTCTCCTGGAACTGTTGAACCTGGACGGAGGAGAGCAAATGTGGTGTTAAGAATTTTCAACTGTGGTAGGCAATTAACTTTTTTTTTTTTTTTTTATGAGAATAACCATATGAGACAGAAATTATTCCTCAGCGCAGCATATTTTTAAATTCTTAAACATGTCTGGGGGGAGGTCTTGAATATGAATTAATTAATAAGATAAAAATAAGTAAAGTAATTCTTCATCATTTACTCAAATACAACTGTTTTACTGACACGCTGGTCAGTGTGTAGGCAGGGCGACCGTGACTCTTGTCTCCAAACTGGGTAACAAAGTTCATTTTATGCGGTCAGTGTCCATTTGTTGAGCTCAAATTCATGCTCCTGTTCTACTTTAATTATTGATTTTTCTGAGCGTGCAGTGTTGTTGTTAAATGCTAGAAAACACATCCAGTAGAGACACACATGCATTCACTTGAAGTTTCTGGAAATTTAGCAAATGCAGGTCAAACACTCACTGCTTTTAGCTTTGATTTTATTTTCCATAAAGCGCCTGAGGGAGGTGATCTGACTCTTTATCATCAGCTAGTCGCTAACTTTGGAAACAGAGTTTGTGACCCAAAAAAGGTAAAGCTGTTAAAAAAAAAAAGTAAAATGAGCTGAGAGGCCCTAAAACTAAAAAGTGGGGTTAACATGCAGTAATGTGACCCATAAAAATATTGATTACTAATCTCCTTCATCCCTAATCAAAGGGGTAGATGGCCAGTTGAGAGTTGGGATGATAGGAATCTGACAATCCCCCTGCTGCACAGACATTTGGGTTCTCACCATTTGAGAAAACTTTTCACAGTTGCCTAAATATTGCAGCATTCTCTCTCCTCCCTTCGAGATGCGAATCATCAAAGTTTGCCTCTTGGCCGCTGCCTGCTGTGTTCCCTCTGAGTGAAAGGGCTGATCCCTTCTGTTATACCTGTTTGCCTAGAGCGGTGATGTCTCTCTCAAAGGCGGCGTGCATTCTGTGGAAGGACTCTGCTTTGCTGAAGTCCTCTCCCACATCATCGGGCAGCTCGTTCTGCTTCTCGTGGATCTGGGCCACCAGCTCCTTCCCGTCATCGAAGTACCTGAGAGAAAAGAGATCGATGTCTCGGTTTCTGAAGCTCTGTGTTCGTTATCATCACATTTATCATCCCATTTGCTGCTACAATAGATGTGTTCACGTCGGATTCTGTGTGACACCGTTATCGCTTCTGTTTTCGTGTCGATATCTCCCTTTTCAGACAGGTTGTGTTGCATTTCAGGATTACACGCGCAATCTCTTGAACTGGCGCATCAATACTGTTTTGTCTTACTTGAGCAGTTCGTAAGACGCCGTGAGGAGCTGAGCCCGAGTGTCGATGAGCTCCAGCAGGTCGGCCCAGCTCTCGTTGATGCCGTCCTTCCACTCTGCCATGGCGGCCGCCTCGGTGTGTCCGGCTTCGATCAGCTCGTCTATCGTCTGGTTGACCATGTCCACTCTGTCCTGACCCGCCATCCCCGTCTCCCGCGCAAAGTCTCTGAATTTATCCCTCAGAAGCTGAAGGGAAACAACAGACACAATCAGTGTCGTCTTCTAAATCACTTCCTGAAACATGTTTTATAGGCTCACTTTTATGTGTTGTTGTGATGTTGAATAGATTTATTTTATTCTTTTTTACCCTTTATTTACATATTTAATTACTATTACGACAACTACTTTTTAAGACATTTTCTTCTATTCTACTGTTTATGTTTCCTTACATGGATGCGGCATTTTTTGTTTCTTTTGTTATCTCGTTGCATTGATTCATATTGAAAATCTTTTACCGTGTTTAACTCTATTTTTTCACTTTTGCCTTCTGTTCAGACTGATCATCCTTCTGCTGTTCGATGCTCCTCCGGAGAACCTTCCTTTTCTTTTTTGCCCTGTCTCCAAAGCGCTTTGTAAAATGTTCATAAACGGTGCAATAAGTTACTATCACTGATTAGAATTTGCATTTCTGGTTTGCTGGAAGTGAGAGAGAGCCATTTTGTACTTAAATACCCAAGAAATCACGTGAACGCCGACAAAATACAGATAAAAACAAACGCTGAGTGCAGCGAGAATGAAACAAAAAGTAAAGTTGTGGCCTGAGAGCTAAACAGTGAGATGAAATGTGATATAAAGCCAGGAGGATAACTCTCATTGCCTTTCAAGTCCTTTCACCTCCTTTTCCTTTGTTATTGTGAAAATATCAGCAGCAGTCGCCTTAAAGGAAAGTAAGAATTTTCAAAATCGATACGAAAACTGACAGGCTACAAATGTAAGGACTACGTTACGTAAGGACGAAAACAGGTGTGAAATCCTCTCTTTCTAGCTCTAGTTAACACTCAGGCACTAAAGTTGTCAATCAATTCTAACCGATTGATGATTTTTTATGGGTAGAAAATCCATGTAATCTATCTGTCACTCAGAAAAAGAAACGGCCTCACTTAAACTGTATTTTCCTGCCTGTTTTCCTCCCAGTCTCTAAAATGCTTCTTTTCCTTTTCTTATACTGCATGTTTATTTAGTGCATTTATACCGTGACATGGTCCAGGTCCTGGCCCATCTCCTGAGACGAGGCCACCACGTCCCTCTCTGCGATCCACTGCTCCAGGTCCTCCACCTCTCGGCTCAACAGGAAGTGGTGGTAGGTGTGGTCCAGCTTCTTCCTGCGGTCCTCCGCCAGCTCCTTCAGGCCCGCGTACTGCTTATCCACCTGGCCCTGCCGCCTGATGATCTCCTCGCTGCAGGAAAATTAGATGCAGGGAAAATGGAGATAATTAGAAATGGTTCAAAGAGATTGGATGTAGGTTTACTCTAGATGCAGCATGCGATTAGGACACACATTATGCATGCTTGTCATTCTTATCACTTTAAACCACGACTGGCTGGGACAACATGAGTGAATTAGCATCTGCACTAGGAGCTGAAATGTCATTTTCCTTGTGTGTGCATCAGATTATCAAAGCACAAACCCATCCGGATGGTCCTCCGCAAACATCTTTTGGGCGCGGTCAGCCAGCTTCTGAATGGAGTCAGCGTAGTCATCCACCGCCTGCTTCAGGATCATGTGGCGCTTTAGCACCAGCATGGCACTTTGTTCATCCTGGATAAAAGAGAGAAACTGTAAATACGCGTATAAAGAGAATGGAGATGGCACATCAAAGCAAAACAAAGTACTCCAAATGAGCTCTCAATAGAGGGTGCCACTTATAAAAAAGCGTGTCACCTTAATTGATGAAAATCCAAAGCATGTAATCATGTTAATGCATGCAGTGCCACTTGTTATTTGCACAGCATGATATGCCTTGTTTTGATTTAGATAATAAGATCTGATTCGTTGGCATCTGTGGCCACTTTCCCCCGAGTTAATCAGCCCATTCTCTCGTCTCTCACGCGCGGCACTTCCTCTGATCCTCACCTTGGCCTTCTCATCAGCGATCATGTAGAGCTCCTGCTCCCCTATCCAGGCTTCGGCTTCGTCCGCGTCGTTGTAGTACTGCTGGGCCAAGTCGGAGCCGTTCAGCCTCTCCCGGCGCTTGGCCATCTCGTCCTGCAGCCGGGCCCACGCCTCCTCCAGCTCCTTCAGCTGCTCCGTGATTCGCTCAGCCTCCGGCCTGCCCTCTGCACTGGCGGCAGATGCCATCCTCCTCCCTCGCTCGAGTACTTCATCGACGCGAGGCTGGTGGCCCTCGATCTCCCTCTGCAACGTCTGTTGGACAGAAAAGGACACAGTGAGTGTAACTCATCGCCCCAGAGAAAATATGGTCGGGTCCAAGTGGTTCTAAACTCCCTGTGCAACTGTTAAAACACTTTTCTGACAACTTACTCATTCTTGGTATCTTTTTTTATGCCAAACAAATAGTTTTCAGGGTTTTTCTCTCAGATAAAAATCAATTTAATTCAAATTGTACATATATGCATTGAACCCAACAGAAATAAATACAATTATTCTGATCATTTTTCAAGTTAAAGCACTGAAAAAAAATGCCAAACTTTCTCTGGTCCCTGCTTCTTAAATGAGACAACTTGCTGCTCCTCTATTTGGAATAACAGTGTTTTGGACAATCAGTAGGACTAAACAAGCTATCTGAAGACATCACCTTGACTTCTACAAAACTATGAGTGGCATTTTCCACTACTTTCTGATAGTTTAAGCGATGTAGCACTTTACAGCTAACCACAACTCATTTTCTACAGAAAACCTCTCTACCTGGTTCTTCTTCGACAGCATTTGCACAGTCTGGAGATTGTGGCCGTGCTCTTGTGACATTGCCAGGGGCATCCTTTCTTCAATCCAGAGCTGAAAGAGAGAGGAAAAAAAGGAAAAAAGCAAAAGTAGATTATGGCGATAAGGACAGGAAAAAAGCAGAAATTGAGAAATAGCTTTATAGATCTCTGATGTACACCAAATATAAAAAAAAAAAAATGTCCATGACCATCTTGCTTATACTGCATAGCCCTTGACTAAATGTCTTCAAACAGTAAAAATCCTTCCTTAAGCTCTCTCCTTCACCCGACTAAAGTGGATTTCGGCAGTGAAACCAATAAGGGATTAAAGCTTTTACACCAATTCACCTCAAGTCAAGAGCAGAAGGTCTTGTTATCTTGCATATTAAATGTATATACTATAATTGAAACCTTTATTTCCAAATGAATAAGTTACCAATTCTGGGGAGGAAAAAAAAAAACTCTCCTTGAAGTTCAGGCTTCAATATTTTTTTCTTAAATAAACGAGTTGCTGTCATTCAAAAGCCACCATTAATCCTTTAAATCTAACACTCTTTATTCTATCAATCATTTAGCGAGAGCAGGGAGTTTTGCTCTGAAATTGGATCCACACTTACGAGTTCATCAGCCAGGTCTCTGTAGAACTGATGGACAGCCTTGGCGGCCTCCAGCTTGCCCTTGCGCTGGGCCAGCGGTGTGAGCAGCTGCTGGAAGTCCCTCTGCAGGGCCTGCTGCTCGGCCTCCAGCTCCGGCTGGTCCTCCCTGCCTCCGCCGTGCTTCCTGACGGCCTCCTGGAGCTCCTCCAGCTCCCGCGCCCGGTCACGGACCTGGTTCTCTGTCATCTGGCACAAGAAACGTGATGAGAGGGAAAAAAAAGATGAAAAGCCTTTCAAGGGCCTAATCAGGATGCAGCGGAAATTAAACCCACTGAAAGTTGGTCTTGTCGTTTATGTGTGAATCTGATCTTAGCTGCTTGGTTTTTGGCTCAAATAAAGTGTCTAGTATAAATTCATACACATTGAGCTTCGACTAAAGCAACACTCAGCACAGTTTAGTATAAATACTGCTGTAGCTTTTCTTTCTTTTCTTTTTGTGCTCACATTTGAACAGTAAACACACAGATGCTCACTCAAAGTTAATCCTAAGAAAGCACATAAGCAAAAGCTACAACTACAAAGTCTTCATTCCAGTGATGACATTTAATTATGCTTTAAGAAGTGCGTGCATCAAGAGGAATTGCAGAGACAAACAGCACACAAATCTAAAGCATATACAGCATGTCCCTCTGAGATACCGACCTGATGCTTTTTGAGCAGGATGTTGGCGTTCGTCAGGTCTTTAACGTCCTCGTCGCCGCTCTGCAACTGCTGCTGCAGCTCGCCGAGCCACTTCGTCATGTCAGCCAGGCTCTGGTCGAAAAGCTCGGAGCGGTTGGCATCGAAAAGCAGACGGGCCTTCTCCTGGGTGGTGGACTCCAGTTTGTCCCACAGCTCGTGGAGCTTAGCCAGACGCTCCTTCACAATAGGCTCGAACTCAGGCTTGGACTCCATGAGCTCCTGACCCTCCTGTAACCACAGAAACAGGAGAAAAGCTGGTTTTCACAATGCTGTGCAGAGTGGCGGTTTTACATGAGGATTTAGCTGAGGTTGTTTGAGGATACATGTAAATAAAAGTGTAAAGATATCTATTGTAATATGCCTTAATTTGTTTAGTTTTGTGCTAATTCTTTTTTTTTCTACGAAGATACCAAAACATCCAAATTATAAATCTGTAAATTATCCAAAATAAAGAGGAAACAGCTTCTGCAGAGGAGGGGCTGCTGAAATTCTTAGACAGAAAATGTCAAAACCTGGACAATAATACATGTGTGCATTTTACATACTTAGAGCTTTAGTGTTTAAATATTTATGTAATACACTGTATAGTAGATGTATTTTAATTTTTGAAATCTTCGCTCTTTTTTTATTTGTACAAATTCTTATATTAACTCACTGTAAAAAGGTATATGAGTTAAAAACAAATTAAAATTTCAATGTTTACTCCTGTAACTCCTAATTTTCTATGACAGAGTGATTTAAACACGTGTCACAAGAAACAATTGGGAATTTTTGTTCTATTATAAATTTATTATACATCTTCTGAAAATAGATGTATTAATGTTTTATCTATTCATATTTTTATTATTACCCTCAGGAGTAGGTCACCCTGCGTTTCCCTGCACACACTGCATGAACATGACAAATCAAACTGTGGAATATTTAAATCTTTGTGTTAGTACTAAACATTAAGTAACTGTTTTTGTGGGTAAATCAACAGTTTAAGTTATACTAAATAAGTCCTAATTTGAAATCTGTGATATGCATCTACTTATTATACTTACTTGCTATAACAGCAACAGTATACACACACACACACACACACACACATATATATAAACACAGCCTCCATCTTGCAGCATTTACAGTTTACAGATAAGATAAACTTTATTGATCCCTGACATTTCACTGACAACACTGACCTGATCCACTTTGTTGAGCCAGTCCTTGTTGGAGGCCAGCTCGGCCATAAAGGCTTGATGTTTCAGCCATTTGCTGTGGAGGTTTCTGGCCTCATCGTACGATGTATCCTGTGCCGTCAGCATCTTCTCATTGATCCACACAGTCAGCTGAGAGAAAGAGAGAATATTAGGGATTAGCAGAAGTAGATTGAAATCCCTGTCTCCAGTGTGGGGAAACTTAACGGCCGAAGATCCCTGCAAGGATGGCTGCAATACTTTGGAAAGTCATCTAAAACATCATCTGTTTAAGTTTGTGCAAAGGCGACTTTATGCAAGCAGGATTTACTTCTTTATCTTTTGACAACAGAGCATTTACCAATTAGCCAAATGGGACCCCTATCCCAAACAGGGAAGAAACACATTTAGTGTTGCAATAAACACAGCAGAACGTGTTTGGCAAATTAACTGCAATAATCAAGAGATAAAAAAAATAGGAAAACACTATGATGTCAAGTGTAAGTGAAGGAATAATTAAGCCAATAATTAATGCACTAATTGATGTTTCGCAATGATTACATTAGCAGTAAACCGACAGTGAACTCACATCTTGAGTGTTTTGCAGGAAGTGCTGCAGGTCACGGTTATCTCTGAGCTTTTCAGACACCTCCTCAGCTCGTCTTTTATTCTTGTTGTGCCTGCAGATCAAACAGCAAACGAAGGAAACGCATTAAAAACACAGCCGCAGACCGAGTAAACCTTTCTCTTTCTCCAGCACATTCCCCCTTTGTGACATAATTCAAACAAACTAGACGGTGTACATGAATCCACGTGAGCTCCTCCTCCACTGGGAAACAGTCGTCTGTTTCTCTGCTGCACTGTGAAGAATAGCTCTCACTTAAAGATCAATATCCATTATTGCAGGTGCCTGTCTACCAAGCTGAATTGTGGGAGTTAATGGGAGTAGCTCCCGTGCCCTCTCCACAGCCTCTTGTTAAGGCTAATGATATAGTGACAAGAAAGTCTTTTCACAGTGCTGAGCTCTGAAACTCTGAAGAAAACAGAGGGAATAAATCTTCCTACATAAGCTCGGTGGCTGCACCTGAAGTGAAGTGAAGAGTTTTGGAAAGACGCATTCCACTCCTACTCATGCACTTAAGAATAAAGCCGTTTATTAAATGTTTTACGCTGAGAGCATGTGAGTTAACATCTTGAATTTTGTATTGTGTTTTATTCTAAGCATCTTTATATTCATGGATTTCACAGCGTTTCCTAAAGATATGCTGCAAATAAAGGATTCAAAATAGTTTCATAAAAGAATCGCAAGTCTAGGGGACTTAAGATAAAAGTCTTTTGAGGGACTTAGAGAGGAATTCAACTAACAACACAATCAATTTTGGAAGTATTTACAGTTGAGACACTGTTGGATTTGGTCACAAAGCTTCGAATTTATAATCCTGATTCCAATATATTTCCATGCAATAGACAAATGTCGGAAACTGACATTTGCAGAGGCAGAATGGGAACTCATAGCTAGAAATGGGGTAAAAAAAAATAAAAAATGTCAAGGGAACTGGGAAAAGTACTGAACCACCGGACCTCATCCGGCCTGCATAGACTGAGCTTGACTGACACCTCAGAGTACCTGGAGGTGTCATGATGGAGATGGCACTTATGCTGAGTTACCAAAAAACTCAGGTTTTGGTTTTGCAATACATATCATTGCAGAAAAATATCCGTCAAAATGGGGACAAGCACCACTCTTATATATCAAGCACTTGATGGTGATTCCAGCTCATAAAAAGGCAGTAAACTACTCCATGTGAAGAGATTCAAGTTAACAAGCAGTGCTGTGAACTTTCAAACTGTTAGATTTTTATTCTAGATGTTTACATTATTTCTACTTTTTTTTTTTTTGCATCTTTTGTTTATTTTTTCTTGATTGTAGTCATCTAAAAATGTATGATCCCTGCCTTTCATTGTTGAAATCGTGTCAAGGATTCCTCACAAGCACTACAGTAACACCTGGTAATTTCTTCTCCTAATAATTCCATTTTGACAACATTTCACTGAAATAAATACTGCCCAAAAAATAATAAAATTCATAACTGACCTGTCCTGGATTGAGTCCATTTTGTCCTGAACTTTCCCGGCGTACAGGTTGTTGCTGTCCACCAGCCGCTGTCCGCCCTGCACAGCGCCGTCAATCTTGTCCACGTTGGCCTCCATGGTGCTCACAAAGTCCTCATGTTTCTTCAAAGCCTTCTCTGCTCCGTCCAAGGTGTCGGGCTTGTCTATGTGGGCCAAGGTGTACTCCTGCAACAAATGTTCAGAAACAAAGAGTCCTGAAACACACGACCAGCTGACTGCTTTATTCGACAAACATGCGGTGTTGTAACTGACCGCACTGCATTCTTCCGCACCACATTCTTTTAAACACTTGTGGCATCACTAACCCTTCATTAACAAGCAGTAGCCGATGTCTCTTCCACTCAGACACAGACAGCATTAGGCTTTAGTTTACATTCACATGCACAGTACAGTACCTGGTTGTTAAGGATGGCTTCCACAGCTTTGCCATCCCTCATGAACTGCTGGAAGCCCAGACCCTGGTCCAGGAAGTTCTTGCGACTGTCCCACATCTTCTGGAGTTCATACCAGCCGCGGTCCATGCCATTCAGCCTCTGCACGAGCTGCTGGTACTGAGGATCGTCCTCCTGACCCTGGGTGACCTGAGCACCGGTGTCCCTCACGCGATGGTAGTCCTCTTCGTGGTTGTTTATGTCTTCGCGGACAGCGTCGTGAAGGTTTAGCTGCTCCTCGGCCTCAGGCAGTGTGGCGGGCATTTCCTCAGACGCCACGGCTTTCTGGGTCTTAAAGAGCCAGGACTGGAAGTCGTCCATGTCTTGGAGGAAGGTCTGTAGCTTGCTGACCTCGCCCAAGGAGTCCTCCCTGTCTTTCAGGGTCTTTCTGAGCGTGTCCCAGGCGTCTTCCAGCTCTCCTCTGCGGGCCAAGATATCCGCTGCGTTCTCCGGATGGTCCTGGGCCAGCTGGTCGGCCTCGTTCCTCAGGAAGGTGAGTTTGTTCTCGATTGCGGCCAAATCTCTCTCCATGCCAAACAGCTTCCTCTGGATGGTCATCACTGCTGCCAGGTCATTGCCCAAGTCCTGTGTGGACTCGATCACCCGTGTCTTGTCTTTGATCCAGGCCTCTGTCTCGTCACACTCCAACCCGTAGTTCTGCAGACTAACAGCAGAATCTATTTTCCTCTTCTTGTCCTCCACCATGGCCTTGAACGCCTCCCACCTGGAGAAGGAATAAATTAGTTTAGTGTCATGTAGGGTTTGTCTTATCAAAGTGTTCGTGGTATTACTTTATCATATGGACGTGTAATTTTCTTTCAGTTTCTTAGAAAGAACTATGCAATTTGATACCAATTACATAATTTTGTTAAAAGAACTGCTTTATTTAGGGTCCACTTATTCAATATTTGTTATTAAATGATAATAGGAAACACTAGTCTCCACATATGCTAAATTTTGTGCTACCTTGTGGACAAATTTTTCTGGCATTTAAAAATAATCACATACACTAATTTACCACTGTCTCTATTTCTAAAGATTTCTCTTCAGGACGTTTCTTTGATGAGACCTGTACAACAAGGTACTACCAAAACTTTATACATGCTCCAGGAGACAAAAACAGACAAATATGAATCCTTTTTTGTTTATACCAGGTGTAACTGTGAAGTATTCATTAAAAGCACCTCTTATTCAGTCTCGTCTGACAATCCTTGACCTCTTTGGTTCGAGGGTGTCTGCTGTCCTCGAGCTGTTTCACAGCTTTGTTGACGTCATCCACTCTCGACTGAACATTTGCCATATCTTGAGCTAAAATGCTTAACCTGAAAACAAGGAAAGTGTTACTTAAAAACAAAACACCAATACAATCTACATGATGCATAAGGACCCAGATCTACTGCAGAGAGAATTTTGTTTTAGAGCTATCATTTGCAGGTTTTTGTAAATTCCACGATTAATCCAGATGTGCAATTGTAATTCAGCAGTGCGTAATATTTAATTAGTGGTTCTGTACCTGTTCTGAACAACTTCCAGATCCTCCAGCTTGTCAGGCACCTCCAAACCCACCAACCACGTCTCCTTCTGGCCCATCCAGAGTTCACATGCATCCGTCTCACTGAAGATGGTGTACAGAGCCATCGTGTCATCCAGCTTCTTCTGTCTCAGGTCAGCCAGAGACATGAGCTCCATGTAAAGGTCCTTGATGTCTTTCAGTCGTCTCTGGATATCGGGGGTGTTCTGTAGCTCCTCTGGCAGTCCGTTGGCCTGTTTGGATAGAGCATCAATAGTGGCTCCGTTCTTGATCGTTTCATTTTTCAGGTTGTTGTGCTTTTTCAGTAGCCGCTGAGTTGTGTACTCGTCGTGGCCAACGTCGTCGCTGCTCATCTGTCTCTTGGCGTCCAGCAGCCAGGCCTTGAGCTCGTCAGCATCTCCCTGAAACTGGAAGAACGTCTGGGTATCCTGGAGGTTCTGCTTTCGAAACGCAGCCAGCTCCTCCAGCTGCTGCCACTGCCTCCGGATGTCGTCCATACTCTCCTGAACCTTCGGGGAGCCAAAGTGTTTGGCCTGGATCATCTTCTCCCCCTCCGCTAACAGCTGTTCCAGGTTGGCTCTGCGGGCTCCGAGCTCATCCTCGAAGGCGCTGTGTTTGCTCTGCAGCACCAGCACGCTCGTCAGGTCCTTGCCATAATCCAGGGAGGAGAAGATGTGCTCCTTCTCCCTGATCCAGCTCTCCAGCTCCGTCAGCTCCCACAGGAAGTTCCAGAAGAGGCGAGACTGTTCCAGGCGAGCTCGTCGCTGCGCAGCCAGAGCACAAAGCTCCTGGTAGCACAAGTCCAGGTGCTGGACTCTGTCCCGGATCACCTGGGGATCACACGGCTTGTAGCCTGACGACAGAACAAAGGACAACATAATGGTTACATATATATACTTATTTTCATTTTCTCTGTGTGACTGGATTTCCTCACAGTTCTAGGATGTTGGAGTCAGTGGAAACTCTTCAGAAAGCAGACTATACTGGTCATGATGAGAAATGATGATAGAACAAACACACATATGACACATATTCAAACATATGGTCAATATAGTGTCTCTAAACCACCTTATTTTTGAATATTTGTGATGGGAGACTACACATGAAGGACTAGATTAAAAATATGAGTGTATACAAAGAAAGAAAATGCATATTAATCGCACTAACTGTTTGGATGCAAATGTGAAAAATATTAATATTGTTTAATTAATCCTTATACCAACATGTTGGAAAAGTGTAGAATTATTTTTGTACTCCCAATATATTGCCTTGGCCTTCAAGTTACGGCTAAACTATTGTTAAAAAAAAGTTTTGAAAGTACTCCATTTTTGATAGTAATAAAATACTGTTTTGGTGCCCTAATATAACCCCTGTCCTGCACCCTTCTTTTTCTGCAGCAGTGTTTATGGCTTTTAACATAAACAGCAATAAGTGAAAACAATCCAGACTTTTTTCTAAGAGGCACAGTGAGCTACAGCACTTACTATCTCCGTTAGCGAACTTGAGAGCAGCAGCGCTGGCGCTCTGTACCCTCTCGGCCTGCAGAGCTATGTCGTTCTCCAATAAAGCGTGTTTTTGCAACAAGTCTTCCACTTCCAGCAAGTGTTTCCCAAAGTCAGGAGACAGCAGCCGAGCCTGAGGAAGAGAGAGAAACAATAGTTCAGCTTAATGTTTGGAAAATAAATGTTTTTCGTGTATTTATTCTGCTCCTCTTTGCTGCACCTTCATGTCATCCATCCAGCTGATGATGTGCAGCATCTCCTGGAAGATCCTCTGTAGGGTCAGGTTCTTATCCAGACGCCCCCGTCGAGCCTTCAGCAGCTCCTGCAAGTAGTCCCAAAGACGCAGGATGTTGTCTTTGCGCACGTCAATCCGTTTGGCATCATGGTAACGCTCAGACTCCAGCTCCTTGGAGATGTTCACCAACGCCTGAACGCGTTCTTCATATGCAGCAATGTCTGTCTCAATGGCATCGTGCTTCTTCTTTGCTGCTTCCACTGCCGGCAGGTCGTAGCCAAAGTTATCCTGAGGAGATGAGAGAGGACGATGGGTTCAATAAGTCCATGTTGGATTTCTGCTGCTCAACATTTCAGATGGAAACATTATACTTTTAAAATCACAACATTTATTTGACAGTATACAGGAACTAAGTTTTAGTTTACATCTAATTATCTTATGAAACATAATCCATTGCTATAGATAAAATCCCCCTGGATATAAAGTTGCATAGAATAGAAGAATGTGACCGCTGTGTGTAATCGCCATGAGGAAACCATGAATTATCCTTTACTGCCCTTTTTGCCCTCATTTCCCCCCTGTCCTGTGCATGAACAACAGAAATGCTAGAATAGTGTTGTTTTCTATTTATATAGTCGAACACTTGATTTTTTTCAGCATAAACTCAAGAGTTGACCGCAAGGAGACATTTGCTGAAGAATATTTGATTAAAATCACTTTAATCTTCTTTAATTCTTTAATTCCACTGCTATCAACATCTTTGTAAACAAACAAGTAGGATTTGTGCTCAGAAAGTTACTGTTTTGTACATGAAGCTTTCTTTATTCGTCTCTGGTTTTCGAGGCAACCTGTCCCTGCGTCACTCCTCCCATTTAGATGCACAAACAACCTGCTGTTTTAGTTAAATAACAATAAAACAGTATCTTTGCTCTCATAAGTTGGGACGCCAAGAGAAAAACAAAGACCTACTGTCAACCACGCAACCAGCACACAAGAAACCACGATTACAGAAATGTAAAGTCAAACACTTAAACATTAAAGAACAGCTGTAGCTCTGCTGCTGCTGGTTCACCTGAGCCACGAGTCTCTGGTTCTCCAGGAGCCAGGTCTCCCTCATGGCGGCCTTCCTGTCGAACCTTCTCGCCATCTGTTCCAGCTTCTCCTGTCTGATCAGCTCGTCTCTCAGGACTCGTTCCCGCTCGTGCTCCGCCCTTTCCAGACGCTCCCAGGCCTGCACACAGTGGATGAGAGGCATCGTGAGGGTTTGCAGTCTTTCCTACTCGGTTGTCACAATATTTTAACATTTCAAGGCCATTGCCTGCTTGATCCTATCCACGAGGAGCTCAGAGGTCAACAAAGCTGGTGGACTTTGAGCATCATGTTAATGGACACTGCAGGGCAGATGTCTGCTGATAAAACTAAGAACTCTTTGTTAAAACGACTACATGAACGTAATCTTGAGGAACCTCAGGGGGGAAACAGATCCCAAGTCGAGTTGTGTTACAAACATTTTTCTGTTTTTGTGCCAGCTGTGCTTATTTTCTTCAAGAGATGGCTTTTATTGTATAGTTTAGTACATTACGCTTCAGTATTACTAGTATCATTCAGTTTAGTTGTGGTTGAATTGTTGCCTCGGGTGTATAGTTTGATAAATGAATGACATTTTGGTCATCTATGGAGGCTGTACACCCGAACTCCAAACCACAGACACAGAAATGCACTATCCATCCATCCATTATCCATCCATCCATCCATTATCTATACTACACTTAATCCTCACTAGGGTCATGGGGGGCTGGAGCCAATCCCAGCTGACTTAGGGCGAAGGCCGGGGACACCCTGGACAGGTCGCCAGTCTATCACAGGGCTACACTTAGAGACAAACAACCAAGCACACTCACATTCACACCTACAGACAATTTAGAATCACCAATTAACCTCAACATGTTTTTGGACTGTGTGGGAGGAAGCCGGAGAACCCGGAGAGAACCCACGCTGCACGGGGAGAACATGCAAACTCCACGCAGAAAGATCCCGGTGCCCCCACTGGGACGCGAACCGGCGACCTTGTTGCTGCGAGGCAACAGTGCTACCAACTGCGCCACCTTGCAGCTCAGAAATGCACTAAATTAAACCTGATGCTGCTCTACACTGGTTCATGTGAATAGCATCTCACCCTGTTAATATCTGCAACCAGGGCTCCCTCTTTAGGCGTGTAAACCCTCTGATTGTTGGCCCTCATACGACTCTGGATGGTGAACAGCAGCACCTCCAGGTTGCCTTTTTCCTGAAACCTGAGAGACAACAAGTAGTTACACTTTAGCCACGAGGGATTCTGCAAATTTTGGAGCAAAAAAAAAAACACAAAACAATAATAACACAACACAATGGAACAGATTAGATTAGAGCTGAACATCACATCAACAGAAGCCAATATGTGTATGGAGCCTGCGGGAACGAGGTAATTCCACTTGTGTTTCAGTTTGGTTTAACAAGATGAACCTGAGCTCAATGTGAAAGTGTTATTAAATATCATGGAGGAACCTGTTCAAGTGGCTCAGAGGGGGTGTTGGAAGTGGTGTTAATTACAGTTTCTGTGTTTGTTATTGCAACTAAATGATTGAATTTACGTGATACAAATAATTGTAAATGTGTTTTTGGAAAATAAAAAACACAGGATAATATGAATAGAACAGAAATAGCACACAGATACTTCACAATGGAAACAAGCAGCACAACTGTATACGATAAAGCCTTATATTACTGTCCACAGAACCTCACATGGGCGATTCTGCCTCAATTCACTGAGTAGCCCACGCCTCACCATCTCTAATTTGACAGATTTTCTTTTAAAGTGGTGAATATTGATTGGGTTGACCATGTGTAAAATCTGTCATGTCGTCTTTTTGTGCCCTTTT
>NW_007577825.1:263460-272592 GCF_000690725.1 Stegastes partitus
TCCACAGATTGAAGAAAAAAGAAGAAAACGATGCAAAAACCAACATGACCCCACCCCTCTTTAAGAATGTTTCACTCAAAAACCAATTTTACCTTTAACTCCAAATTTTACATGTTGTTTACATGTTTACATGGGCAAAAAATAAATAAAAAATCAAGGTGAATTGAGATGAAATGACCCAAATGTTTCTTGAGATTTCTTTGCAGGTGATGCCATTTGAAAATCCGTAGGTGAGAAGTAAAAGAATAAATGGAGAAGAAAGAAGCCAGAGCTGTGATGATTAAAATGGAATGACCTCTAAGGAAATCCACAAAGACATGGTCAACACAATTAGACACACTTGGCGAGGTGCCCGTTCACCTACTGATTTTCAACGGGCTTCACCTGCGAAGAAATGACGACTAATATTTGAGTTTTTGTGGACAGTGATACAAGGTTTTGAAGTATACAGTTACGCCCCAAAATGGGAGTTACGGCCCTGGTTTCCAGCAGAGGCTGACAACTTCTTGAAGTACCCTTGTACGGGTGGCCTGGCTTGACTTACTTGGGCGGCTTCTCCACGGTGCGGTAGGTGTTGAAGGCCTGAAGCTGCTGCTGGACTCCCGTCAGAGAGTTGGCAAGTTTGCGGTTGTTCAGCACGATGATGGTCTGTTCGATCCACGTCAGCAGGTCTGACGCCAGGGTCTCGTACTTATCGATCATCTTCTCCGTCTCGATGGCGTGATCCAGGACCTGAAGAAGAAGGAGGGCGAAGTTAAACAGGGAAGCAGACTCATCATACCAATAGGTATACGTCATCTCTCTGTCCCACCTTTCCAACTCTCTTGCCCTCAACAGCGAGCTGCTTCATCTTCGAGAAGTAGTGGTAAAATGCCACGACATACGTGATGATAGACTTCTCATCGGGGTTCTCTGTGAACACATCTACAAAACAAAATGGCAGACAAATCAGTCAGAGCCAAACCAGAGGCATCACTGGTCCCGAGTTCTGTTTTGTTCCACCGGGCTTAACACATAAACATTTATTTCTCCACGAAGGCACATCAGTCACTCGCCTTCTGGGTCCAACAGTTTGGTCACACCGAGCTTCTGCTCTGCCACGTTGAAGGCGTTCTGGAGGTTGTGGGTCGGGTTGGACCTCTTCAGACGGCTATAGTCCACCAGATCTGGCCTGGGAGGGAAATATGGAGCGACGGTGAAGGAGATGAATGAGAAGGACCGACACTGAGCAGACGGGTTTCTTGTGTGTTTACATTTCCAAGCTGGTGAGAGTGGATTCTGTCATTCATCTTCCCTTACCGGTGTTTGTGTATGAGAGCGTTGAAGGCCATGCCATCTTTCCAGCTGGTGGTGAAGTTTGTGATGTTGACATTGGGGTATCTGGGAAACAACGGCAAGGAGACGTCATTGACTGAACGTTTCTGAAGTGTTTTAGGTTCTGTTCTTCTTTTCAACATGTACAATCATGAACCTCTTACTTCTGTGACTTAAAGCCTTGAAATAAATGAAGTGGTTTCACAGAAAGGCGGCATTCATTTAATGCTTAAAGGTAAAAAATGTAGAAACAGATTCGGAGAAATCCAGATGAATGCTAACCTACAGTATCACCACACTTCAAATACGACCTTCAACCTGAAACGATCGGTTTGACGTGTTTGGAAATACACTTATTCATTTTCATACCAAGAGTAGCATGAAAAGATCACTAACACTCGTATGTTCAAACATTAAAAATGAAGCTACAGCCAGCAGCTGGTTAGCTTAGCTTAGCATCAAGACTAGGAATGGTGGGAAATAATAACTGAAGTTAAATCAGCATACCGGCATTTTAAACTCATATATGATGCTGTTTTTCTTTGGTTTTTGCACAATGTTAATCAGGTAGGTGGATTTTGTTTATCATCTCATACGTTCTAAGAATGTTCTGCAGTTATTGTAATGTTTTCAGTTGGAAGTTCCCAAAAAGTTCTTCTTAATAGTGGGATGACTACAGATGTTCTAAAAATATTTGGTGGTAATGTTGTTAGAATGTTATGCTTTAACATTCTTAAAAGGTTTTCTGAATGTTGAACTAATATGTCCTTTTGTCATCATGGAATATCTGGAATCTGGAAAATTTAGGGAATGTTTTCTCGAAGAACGTCCTGTAAATGTGTTACCTCAACAACATTTGCAAAACAAAAACTGTAAACGTTGCCGGCAAAATGTTCCACCTTTGTTATTATGTCACGTAATAGGAACATTATCCTAACATTATCTAACATTTTAAAACATTTTTGGTTTGACATTGATCTTCCATTTTTATTGTGTAACAGAATCTTGGCTCTCACACAACATCCACTCAAGGTTCTAGGTTGTCATCTTACTTCACTTTTTTAAAAATATATTTCTGAGGATTTTTGCCTTTATTTTAGAGATAGAGAGGAGAGGGGGGAGAAGACTGGGGAGAGACCTGCAGCAGAGAGCGAGAGTCAAACCCACGACCGCTGCGTCAAGGAACCACAGTTCGTGGGTTTCCCGCTCAACTAAGTAAGTTATAGGGTCGCTCGTCTTACCTCAGTTTTAACCTTGTAGGAACATTATCCGGAAATATAATTGTCCCTAAAATGTTCTGTAAACATTAGAACAAAAACTTTAAACATTATTCAAACTTGTAGGTGATGTGAGGAAATGCTGTTGGAACGTTGCCTCCTAGTTGGGATATCGTCAGTATTTAAAATATATACAGGATTAGTCGTATTGATCTTTTTATCGGCAAGAAAACAAACATATTTCCCAAAGTATCAAACTACTCCTTTAAGAAAATCATAATTTACGGTTTTCAAGTCATCAAATATATTGTTTGTTGACAACTAGAAAAAAACACCTACACTGTGGTTTTAAAAGTATATAAATGTTGCTGCACATTTAATTAGCTTACTTGGCTTATCAAAATAAAAGCCACAGTGGAAAGTAATGACTGTAAGTACATCAAGTCGATTTTCTTTTGCTTTTACTACAAATGTTGTACTTTTTAGTCCACTACACGTATTTGATAACTTTAGGAACATGTTACTTTCAATACTCTGATTAAAAACACCTAAAACAATACTATGATGCACATTATTCTGAATTTAAATCATGTTATTGCTCCTTTTAATCAGGCAACAGATCTGAATATTTCTTCCACGGCTTGGATTTTTAAAAACGAACCGTGACAATGAACTAGAAAGCTTTTGGCAGGCCCGTTTTTAACCATCAAACTAGAAGATTATAAATGATATCTTTTATTTATGGAGCGCAGGATAAACACTCTCAAAGACACTCTACGTGGCAATTTAAATAAATAAAACTTAGAGCTTTTGGCGAGCCCAGTTTTAACCATAAAAACCAGAATAATAAAAAATGACATCTTTTATTCACAGAGCAGAGATAAAGACTGTCAAAGACACTCTGCGTTGCACTTTAAATGAATAAAATCGAGAGTCATTTCTGAATTGCGAGACTTTCAACGACTAACAGATGCACAAACCTGGATTTACATCAGCGAACAGGATCCTGACGGATATTTACAGCAGCTCGGTTGATGCTAAAGGTCACGCAGAACACTTACCCTGCAGTTTTCATCTGACACCACAGAAGAAGAGCATCCTTGGCCGAGCGCGTCTCCTTCTGGTCCGCCTGGCCCGTTTCCACGATGATGTCCTGGATCTGAGGAGGAACAACAAGCACAGCTGGATGGTGAATAATGGAACTTAACTAACGTGTCGTGTTTGCCATCAAACAGGAAGAGGAACGGCGAGTAGCATGTTGGTAATGGGAGGCAACAGTAGGGATCATTTTGGCAAAGTGGATCCCTTTGAAACACAACATTTATCATAGCTTGAAAATAAAAAAACAACAAGTTTTTTATTTGTGTGAAACAAAATCTCAAGTGATATATCATCAATGTTATTAGCCGGGCTTGATTCTCACAAAACTAAACATTGGATCCAAATGATAGAAAGCGGGCTGGTAATTATTGAAGTTCTTATTTTCCCACACAGTGGGCCAGTAATTAGAGCAGTGATGTGATCTGAGAGACAGGCCCAGAGAGAGGGCTAAATTTAGCCAGCTTTGGTTCTCCTTGGTTTATGCAGACTGAAAGATACAGACAGGACCAAGTCAACTCTTTTCTTTCCTGTTTTTTTTTTTCTTTCTCTCTCTTTTGAAAAGGCTGAATAATGCAGCGGACCATACTGTTTGAACTAACACGTCTAAAAATACCAGTGTTGCTGTCAAATTAAAAATAAATATATGGCCTCGCCCAGAAGATAAAAGAGTCAAACAGACATGTTCTGATGTGTTGGATGTGCTTCTAACAGCAGTTAATAATGGCTGGAACCTGAAGGCATCGTTTCAAGGGAAAAGAAAACAGTCAAAAACATCCCAAGGCTGCCGGTTGACAATGTTTCTGCACAACATGCACAGAGACAAAAGCGAGACTAAACAATTACCAACCTGAGACTTTTCCATTAAACGCCGTATATTGTGGCTGCGCCGCAATAGAGATGCGATTATAACGTAATTAAGATGTCTTTAAGTGAAGCAGAGTCTGTTTTATTTATGCTGTTAGTCAGTGGGAGTATAATCATATTATTATAAATAAAGTGCACTGCAGTATTTAAAATGGCTGGGCTGCACACGTGGCCACTTTTAATTGCAGATTTAGACATGCGTGCTGAAAAAAACATGAATATAATAAAGTTTTCAGACCCTTTAAACACAAGAAAACCCAAAGGAACGTTGAGCAAGACTGAGTCTGTTGTTGAAAAAAACAAAAAACTAAGAGCATGTTTGGGTTTGATTTAGAAAAGTGTTCTGGAGGATTATGTTAGGGAATAATGGAAATGCCTGAACAAACATCAGGTCGATCAGCTGTGTAGCTGTGAACACGTGACCACTTCACTGACCTCTCTGAATGCAAAGAAAAGAAAAAAAAGAAGGATTTATACAAGATGGGGTTTCATTTAGAGTTCATTTCTAGATTAACTACTGATCTTTATTAACTACTGCTCTGTTGTCTGGTGCAGTTTATGGTGGACGCTAAACATTTATACATAGTCAGTGTGCAGCAGATACTGCAGATAAATGACACTCCTACATATTTCATATGTTTTGTGTTGTTACTACTACGTCTATATTACTATTATTATGTATATTTATATGAGACATACACTGTAAAACTGTCCTGCTGTGTTCACCAACAGTTTGTACTTCTGCACATATTTGCTACTTTTACAATGTACAAAATAAGTTATGTACATTCTAAGTATCATAACATTTAAAGTAATGTGTATAGCTTTTAAATATCTTATACCTCTGTTTTTGTTTTATGTAAAATTTTAGTCAAATTTCCTCATGTTTCCTACACGTATAGCTTCTTTAGAATAGAATAGAATAGAATAGAATAGAATAGAATAGAACAGAATAGAATAGATACTTAATTCAAAGTAAGAGGGATGAGAGTGATGTCAGTTTGAGGTGGTCATTAAAGTGTGTCCTGAGATTGCCCTGAAGAAGCTTTGACTTTTAACCACAGCCTGAATTAACCAGTAACTCAAATACTCAACAGTTCTTAGTACCAAAGGTTGATGTGACCTTCAGGCTTTGACGCATCCTGTTTAAAAAAACAATGAACAGAAGGACTGAGCCAAATCAGTATGATTAATATATAAATATAAAGACTAAAATCATATTTCCCTGCTATTATTCATCATGTCATTGATTTAAAATGTACAAAACAACCACTAACCCAACAGATCTATGTATTTGTTCACTGTTATTATATATTTTGCTTTAATGTCACGATAATTTGCAAAGAAATGAAACAAAACAACACGAGTCTCCTCCAAAACAAGGTTTATGCTTACAAAGAGGGGTTTAAAACTGAAAATTATGCACGTATTTGGAGAACCATTTTGAAACTCAGGAACTCTGTTATACTTGGATCAGGCTGTCGGAAAGTTTTTTTTTAGTTATTTTGTGGTACAACTTGTCACACCTGCTCAGTCAGTTAAGAAAGTTTAACCAATTCTTTTTTCAGTTTTGTGATCAAATATTTCATATTTAAAAAGTATCCTTAATGTTATTGTGACATGTAGCTACATGTGGTTCAGAAAATATCAGCAGTTTACTTACTGCTTTGCTTATATTGTACATTTTTTGTTAATGTGTGCTCAAAGATGAGACTTTTCTGACTGATTTAACCTCTTAAGGCGTCCACATGAATGGACATCACATTTTGGGTTATATTACCACAGTAGTTACATTTTTTAAAAGTTCTTTTTTGGCCTTTTTTTGACAGGACAGGAGAGTGGGGAGAAGAATGGGGGACGGGGACCTGCAGGAAATGGATTCGAACCCACAACTGCTGCGTCAGGGACTATAGCCCCAGTACATGGGTCACCAGCTCAACCAGTTGAGCTATAGCGGCGGCCCAGTAGTTAAATGTTTTAAAAATTATTTTCTTAGTTTTATGTTTTGTATTATTATTTTATTTTATTTTATTTCATTTTATTTTAATATATTTATTTATTTATTTATCATTTTTATTTGTTTTTATTTTAAAATATTTTTATTTTCTTTATATATTTTTTAAAATGTTTTTATCTTTTATTCTCTTTGCTATTTGATCTGATCAAACCGCAAAGAAAAATTTAAAATGCATATCAAACAAGAGCTTGAATCTTAGGAGGTCAATCATTTTTTTCATATTTGGACTCACATATAATTGGAAATTACTTAATTTGCTCGTCTAATGTGGCAGATTCAGAATTAATGCACTGATGAGAAATAGCAGTGAACATTTCAGGTTTTTATCTGAAATAGTTTCTGAGGTATTATTGTTCAAACACAGCCTCAAAATTTCAATGTCAAAAAAATTTGCTGAAAGTGGGTCAATGGGCAATTTAAAAAAAAGAAGAAAGTTATCTCAGAAAGTACTTGATGTATGAATCTGAAGTTTCACAGCCACCATTTAAATATTCATAGGTTCATAATAACAATATTTCCACCAAATCATAGACGATTGAGTAGATATTTATATTTATGTGTGTATGTGAATCAAATATAGGACTTCAGTGCAGCCAAGGTCCTCAGTTTACCTGGAAACGCAGGATGATGGTCCAGATGAGTCCAAGGATGAGGCGATGGTTGCCGTCGACAATATCGTGAGAGCCCATGTTCTCCAGATGGACCCTCTGCTCTTTGAGGAACTGCAGCGCCTTGTCCACATTTTCCAAACAGTGGATTCGCATCCGGCCTTTAGTGGGTTTTGGCTACAGAGGAGAGAAGCAAAAACAATGGAAAGAGAACATTTCAAAGACGAGAATGACCGCAAGAGAGCTGGGAAAGGATATCAAACGGAAGCATAAGAAAATGTGAGATGAAGCTTCTTACCAGTCGCTCACCAGACAGCACCTCCAGCAGTTTAATGAGCATGCGTCCGTCCCGCAGGTCCAAGTAGAGGTCAGAGATGCGACAGCCGACCCGGGACAGGATGGAGTTGACCCATTTAGTGAAGGTCTTCTTCTGAACCGCCTCACGCTCATCTGATGGGAGAACAAAAGTTAGAAAAAAAAAAAAGAACATGAGCTCCATGAATAACGCAAAAACCTCACAGCTACAGAGCAGCAGCGCCGGAGCTGGTAGGGATTTGCTGTATTGCACAAGGGCACTTCAGACGAGGAGGATGCCTGCGAGGCTGTAGGAAGAAGTTGGCAGGAGTTACAGTATCTCAGCATTTGTCTGAGGAAATCTGGTCCAGAGACACAGAAATCTTACCGGTTATATTAATCCTCAGTGCAGAGTTAAGCTTCATACTGTATGCTACAAGCCATATACGTGTGCTACAGGGAAAGTTGTCTGTATTAAACTGCTAGCATCCAATCACCATGTTTCTTTGGCTCCAGTGGTTCTGGCATCCGAGGAACATTA
Source organism: Stegastes partitus (assembly GCF_000690725.1). Classification (NCBI taxonomy): domain Eukaryota; kingdom Metazoa; phylum Chordata; class Actinopteri; family Pomacentridae; genus Stegastes; species Stegastes partitus. The sequence continues at coordinate 271,417 of NW_007577825.1, forward strand.
TCTCCTGTGGAACCTCAAACCTCCTCTGGAGCAACATCCAAACACTATATATGTATAAAACACTACCGAAAACTAAAGAAAGTGAAGTGCAGGTTCTATTTACTGTAAGCCGAACCATTGTGCAGCTCTGATTCAAATTACTTTAGTAGATTTTAATAAAAATGTTACTGTAGGTTCAGTTTTCTGTGCAGGAAAACTAAATCTTATTTGACTGGCAGATAAGCAGCATTAAAACATTCAAACAGGGATCAGATGTGAAGCAGTGAAATCTGGGCTTCCCTAGTTTTAACTGAGCACCAAAAATAATGTTTAAAGTCTCTTCAAACTTGGAATCTGACTCCTTCTACCCCCAAACCTGTACAATCCATGTCCCTGCAGTAATCAACCAATATTTAGAACTTCAAACTTCAACCAAACAGTATATATTGCAGGAAATAAACCCCAGTCCAAAAAACTTGACTTTATATTCATACAGTGCATCTCTTTTCAGAGCAGTGTGTTAAACTAGCGACAGAAACTAGTGACACAATCTGCTGGCAGTTTTGAGCTTTTTGTTGAGTGAAAGGAGGAGTCATTATTGGTCACTGCTGCTTTAACTGTTGGTATGTGTCATAAAGTATGTATGTTAGGGGTTGAAAAATCATAGATAATTCTTTAATGTTTGTCTTTAATGTCTGGTAAAATCATACACAAAAACCTAATAATCAACTTGTTAGTTTCAAAAAACAAAGTTCCAAACAATTAATACTGTCCACATCCACAATCTGCATTAGTAGAAACAGTAAGTTGGTCTGTTATAACGTTGGACCATAAATTTGCACAATTTTTTTTACTGTATTTAAATCTGCGGAAGTACTTTTATCTTACTGATATTTAAAAGAAAAATAAAGTATATTTTTCTGTATTTTACAGCCAATACCTGGTGAAGTCATAGAAAAATTATATACATTTTGACACTTTGACAAACGAAAGAAAAGAAGAAAAAAAAAAGGCAAAACTTTACATAATACCATCATCAGAAATCTATATTTTCAGAGATGGTAATTAGTTCTTTAACAATGCTTGACCTTAAAATGGCATTATTTTTAGTGTACTTAAAGCAGCAAAAATCATTATAACTAGATGTAAAAGAAAAAAATATGCATATTGAAAATTACCTTACAGATTTTCCCTATT
>NW_007577825.1:273485-274850 GCF_000690725.1 Stegastes partitus
TGCAGCATAATATTGTCAGGTGCATAAAAAGACCCTTACACATTAACTACTCCTCTTTCTAATTAAACACAGTCGTAACTGTATTCATACTGTAATTCCTCTACGGTAATTTAGCATGAAAACTCCAGGAGGACGTAGCCGAGAGATGCAGAAGATACGAGCATCACACTCTGAGAGCTTTATGGGAGGATGAGCGCTGCCCACGTGGTGACACATCTTGCCGGGCTCACGCTCACACTTTAAATCATATCGCAATGCACGGAAGATGTGCCTCCCACTCAGCTGCAAAAATAAAACCAAATTTGATGGGACCATATGGCAGCAAGACCCAATGTACTACACTGTGTTTGTTTTGTTTGCGGACACACTTGACGTGAATGGAGATGGGGGTGGAGTGAGTGGGTGCGCCGCTAGAACCGGGGTTTGTGTATCTGCATTCAGTAAGCATATAAAATGCCCAAAGTCTGACTGAATTATATAAAGTTTCTCTTATTACATGCACAGTCAGGAAGAGATTCTTGCATTTGTTATTTAATCAGTAGGACCGGCCTTTTGAGGCAGATTATGAAACTGATTTCTCAGAGTTATAAAAATCTGATCGGATGTTGTGGTTGCAGATGTTTCTACCATTTCAGTTCTGCAGTTTCTTGTTCATAATCACATACATGTATGTATAAGTTGGGAGCCAAGACACGAGTCTGAATGATTCATTAGTCCAGCTCTGGAATGAAGTTTCAGAGACAACAATATCTCCCCACAACACGGTGTCACACTAGACCCAGATCATGGTTTCAGAACATTATTGGAACATAGCAAACATCAGTTTTGGAACATTTATATCAGCGTGTTGACAAGTTTGCATTTTTAGCCCTCTGAACTGCAAAACCTGCCAGTGGGGTTGAAAGGCACGTCACCTTTAAAAAGAAATGCCAAAATTCAAATCCCAAAACAGAAGAATTGTCTTTTTGTTGTGATTTTCAACTTTCTGATGGTCCTTGAACTAATCATGTGTGACCTTTTGGTTCTGTCAGTAAAATTAACCAGATCTAAGTCGAAAAATCGTAATATCTCATTAAAATCACTTAATTCTACAACTCTCTTTTTTTAAAGGGCAAAAATGAACCTGATTCTATAAAAATAAATAAAATAAAATAAATCATATGTGTAAAACTAAAACTAAAGCTTTCAGAGAGAAGTGAGTTTAAGATGAAATCCTGCTTGGAACCATAACATGATTATGAAGGTCAACAAACAATCCACAAAACAATCTATTACATTACTTTACCCGAGACCCGAGCAATTTTTATATTTTTATCAATTTTTCAGAGAATGAAAAATTAAAAATAACAAATATAAAGAAAAAAA
>NW_007577825.1:274995-286378 GCF_000690725.1 Stegastes partitus
TATGCGGACGCCAGGTCTTAAGAGGTTAAATAAGACCTGATGTTTGGTTTCTTGTTAATATATTTCTTACAGAGGATTTGAATGAAGCTCTCAGATTAGGTGAGATGATTTGGAATATTCTGGATCGTATTTTTCTGTCTCTTCAGTGCAGAAACACTCATTTATTCGCACACATGCAGCTCCTTAAAGTTTATCAGGTCAGCGCTGAGACATCCTCGCTGCTCGGCTGTCCCAACTTGCACCACATGACTTCCCCTTCGTCTGCCTGCTGCAGGTTTGCCCTGTTTATTCCTGAACCCAAATACGACTGCAAACTACGGAGTGCAAAGGACTGCATCCTTAATGACTCGCGTAATAAATGATTCAGACCCCGAGGCTGTGGAGAACAAGCACGGAGCAACTAAAGAGGAGGAACAAAGGAAGAAGGACGAGAGAGGATGAGTTAAAGACGTCGGGTTAAAGGTTAAGAAGGAGAAAGTAACACAAAGTGAGACAAGGGAGGAGACAGAGAGTCTGGAACGAAAGGTAAACTAGGAAAGACCCGAGGAGGAGAAGCAAAAGAGGGCAACACAGATCAGAAGGAAAGCCGTGGAGAGCAGTGGCTGAGAGGCAGCCTTTCAGGTTCACACTACAGAGACCAAGCAGGAAAACAGGACAAGACACATTTTAACAGCATCTCTCCTGCTCCTGCTGCAAAAAAAAAAAAACCCAGTAAGCATCTACACAGCTCCAACTCAGTTCTCAGCAGAAGAAATCAGGACTTATTGTATGTAAAACACATGGTGCAGCAGGGTACAGTAAATAAATCATGCTTCATTCTGCTCCCCTCAGCAGAACAACAGCACACAGCGCTGGGCTGCATCCACACGGATAACCACAGCATGAAAAAGTAATGGCAATTAAAACATGCAAATAACTCAGAGCCCCATTAGTGGTGTCAGTTTGGCACAAATGCTCACATCATCACCTGTCAGCGGTAGAAGCAAAGAAAAAAAAAAAACATGTGACAAATCCTTCCTGAACTATTTGGGGTGCAGCCTTCAGAGGGTTTTACGGCGGCGGCGGCAGTAAGGGGACAATTAAAGTACATCCCGGCACACGGTTGTGCCGGATCATTTCACATCATGAAACCTTGAGAGGAGCGCATGCACATGGACGCTCGTGGCCATTTAGGCAGCGACGAGAGGAGGGGGAGGACAACAGGAGTTGGCTGGGGGAGTACGAGGGAGGGAAGTTGTTGTCTGCGTGCATCCCACCGAGCTGTCTCCAGATGAGTAGTTCAACAAGCTCGATGTGACAACGCTTCTGTGTTCGCTCGCTGCCGAACAAAGCCGTCATGCCTCCTTTGAAAGCTGTTCGAGCTCAAAATTGCAGCTGTGTTTGCAGCGCTGCAGAAAATCAATATAATATCAATATTATTAGTGATACGAGCTTGGGATTTTATGGTTGTACCATCAAAACATATACTAGATGCTGTCTTTTACAGGTCTTTGAAGTCCATCCCAAAGCAACAATTCCAGCATTACGGCTTTTTATACTTATATTGAGCACCAAATTACAAGGAACAGCTCATGAACCAGTGAATTAATGTCAAATTTATGGTGGCAGACAAAGAGAAGGAAGCATAACAAAGTTTTGTGAAGACAGATTTGCCCAATAATATGCATATTTATTTATTATATCAACGAATTAGTTTTAAAGTCGCTCTCCGGGTGTCAAATTAGCTCCTCAAAACTCATCTCTGTGCATCAAAGTTACATATTTGTCCATTAAAATTACCCTTTTCTGCCTTACAATGGCTTCAATGTTCTATGAAGATGAATTCCCTGCTTCTCTCTTCACCCACTCGCTGCAGCTCAAGCACACCAGCTCACCAACAACTCTGCTGAAACACTGTTAAACTACAGTCAACTGATTCTAAAGTAGAATAATGATACAGGAAGGTCCACACTGTAGGGTGACGGGATTGGTTGCTTAGATTTGTGACATATGAAACCCTAGAAGTTTGAATCTGTATTTTGTAGACTGTCATCGCGACACTGCAGTTTTAAAGTTCACCTTTTTGTTGGCTGCGTATTTTGCTCATGATATGTCTTCTAGCATTAAAAAAAAAAAACACAACACACACATGTTAGCAAGGTAAAGAACTTGATTTTCAATTTAAAGTTTCACTATTTGCGTTGCTGCTAACTCCTACTCAGTTCTTCTATATGTAAACTCAACTGAACTCCCTGAAAATGTGCTATATCGTGATATAATTTTCGAGCAATACAGGATTTTTGAAGAATTTTCTTTCATTACCATAGAGTCTTTGGAGTCTGTTACTTTAAAAACATCAAAATAAAGTAAAACCATAAGTAGCAGTCAGAACTGGCACATCTCCTCTGGAGGTATGTTGTGTTTATTGTCACAGATACTGTATATTTTGTGATAAAACCTTTTAAAAGGGCTGGTTAAAATGTCATCCAACAGTAGGAAAAACAAGAATTATCAAATCAAAAGTTTTCTGTGACGTCAGCTGCAACAGCAGCACGCTAACAAACCATGTAAGACTTCAGTAAGAGTTCAGCTTTTCATTCTATTTCATCATGACGGTGTTATTTCTGATTTCAAAAGTTACATAAACTCGCTGAAACATCTCTAAACTTGGTGCACAGCAAAAAAAAAACATTCATCTAAGGATCAAAGATATCTGAAACGGATTCACTGTTGGATTTTCACCACTATAAGAGCAGAACCGTGGTTGAAGGTGAGACATTCATAAACACCAACCAGCCGTGATCATTTGTGAGATGGTCCGAGCACAACTTTTGTTCAGAAGCAGCCGTCGTCACACTTTGTCGCTCCATGAATTAAATATCTTGTGTAAGTGCAGTAGTCGTACTGTATGTCCAACTTTTTTCACTTCCCCCTCCACTGACTGGACCGAAGCAGCTTCTCGTCACTCCGGTTCCAACTTCCTGCCCTTTTTTTTTTTTCTTCCTGTATATCAGTACAAGCCTTACTAAACATTCCTCTGTTTCACATGCTTTTACTTAGTAATCTCTCATCCACTCTTTGACTCCAGTGAAAGCCGCATGACTTATTCATGCTGATGGATTTTCCCTGTATACAGCCTGATCCGTCTTTTCCCATAGTCAGCTCTTACTGGACGTGGCCCAGTGGTCCCACAGCTCCCGGTATACATGCCTGAGTCATGGCACTGCCAGTGCTACCTGTCCTGCAGCCATGATACCACGTCTGATTAACAGGCCTGTCCAGGAGTTGAAGACGGAACGTTTCCTGCGCTGGCTTTGTTTACATGCTTCCTCCAGACATGTTCTGAGATAAATTGCCCGAGCCTTCGATTGATGAACTCTCCCTCTGCAGCCGCTGAACCTTAGATTAATGATCATTTGATGTTGGCAAGGTTGTTTACTGAGCAAGACCGAGCGGCATTTTGATAAGCATTAAGATGAAGATGCAAAAGAAGCATGTGAACTGCAAAACTTAGTTTAAAGAAGAAATATCCTCGATAATCTGAGGGTCAAAATAATGTTGAGGTTATATTAAAAGACGTAAACAAGAGAAGATAAAGGGTCCAAAAAACTTGACAGGAGGAGTTGTGTAGATTCAGCTGAAGACAACAGGTTTGAAAAGTATGTTGTCTTTTAAAAGGGAAAAAGAATAAAGAAAATAAAATCACTGAAGTGGCACCATTTATCACAGCTGAAAAAACAGAAAGAATTGTGAGAGTTTTAACCTTCCAACAGTCCTTGAACTACTCATCTGTGACAATCAGAAAACTTATAACAACTATGAGCTTAAAATTGATATTTCATCAAAATCGCCTTATTCTACATGTCTTGTTTACAAATTTGCCATAAAGTAAACAATGTGAACTAACCATCCATCCATTATCTATACACCACTTAATCCTCACTAGGGTCGCAGGGGGGCTGGAGTCTATCCCAGCCAATTCAGGGTGAAGGCAGAGGACACCCTGGACAGGTCACCAGTCTATCACAGGGCTACACTTAGAGACAGACAACCAAGCACACTCACATTCACACCTACAGACAATTTAGAATCGTGAACTAGCCAGATTCTCTAAAAAACAAACCATTTTCTGCTCCTTCATGCAACCATGAAGCCATTAGAGACTCAACTGCAAGCAGCCGTCACACGACAACAAATCTGGGACTTTTCAGTTGAACTGGGCTGAACTGCAGGCTGTGTGTACAACAACAACAAGAAGATAGGAGGCAAGTATGGAAACAATAGATGCATCATACTGCACAGACAACATTTCTGGGTTTTATTTACTTCCAGCCATGGTTGTGTTGTTTCCATAGCAGTGCAAGACTTTATGTTGCAGTGAAAAACGAGCACAAGATGGGAAAAAATGGGACAGAAGCAACTAGACGCCCAGAGACTGCTTGGAGTTCAGAGAGCTAAAGGTCAACGTGTCACAAACACAATAAAAAAAATCGATCTTCTACTTCCAGGAGAGCAAAAATACTCAACAACAACGAGCATGTCAAGTTTGAAAGGAGACATCCAAAAATGGATGAATGGTTAAAATCAATAAATACAAAACACAAATCGCTTCTGTCTCCTCCTCTATTTGCTGTATTACTTATGTTTTTTCCGTTATTGTTGTTCTGTCCACATTCATTCGATCGCAGTCCAGACCAGATCTCCCCGAGAGTCGGTAAATAAAGAGCAAGCGAAACGTCATGAGATGCAGCCGGCGGATCGATACTCTTGGCCTCATCTCAAGACGTTTCTCAGGGGCGATTTGGGAAAGCTTCAAAAGTTTACTGCTTCACATATCAGTTGCCTCTGCAGTCTCCTGAATCAGTCAATACTTGAAAATCTAGCAGAGGCAAGGAAAAAAAAAAAAAAAAAAGAAGCATTTCCCTCTCTGTTCCTGCATCGTCTCCTCCATTTTCTTCCACTCACTAATGCACTCCTGTCATCAGGGAGTTGGATAGCATACTGCAAGCTAACAAAAATCCACAGTGACGGCAGACCTCTCTCTTAAAACCTTAATAACGTAGCCAGTGAGACGTTAAACCATCAGAGGAATTGATTATTTTTTTACACCGCCAACACACTCGTTCAGGATAAAAAAGGAGGTTGAGAGGAAAACTCACTAATGCTTTGTTTTTGTGGAGCTGTTTGTGAGGACCCTATGGAGAAGAGGCGACAGACTGAACCAATGAATGTTTTGTTTTTTCTTTTAAATATAAAGATGCAGCCAGCAATGGATGGCTTTAGACGGAAAAAAAAAAACATCACAACCTTTTTAGGAGTTTCTCTATGAATTATTCAAGGCCAAGTCAGTGAACAATTGGGGCAGTGCCACAGCTTCCTGAAAATAAATAAATTACAACCAAATATATGTAATAAAAGGGCCGGCGCCGCTATGGAAGTTCACACTTTTCTTTTTTTTTCCCCGCTGCTGCCTTTTTCCATTTCTCACAACAGGATAACAAACTCACACTTGCTCACATCACAGCCCAACCTCCCCGCGATCCCGCCCCGGCCCAAACACAAGTTGGGGAAGGGAGGGGCATGATTGGGAAAGAAAAAAAGTGTTATCTCTCCGGTATGTGAGGCGGCAGAGGATGGACAAACTCAAACAAACACAAACACACACACACAGCTCCGCCAACGGGACCCCTGTACCTTGCAGCTGCCTGAAGCGTCCATCCAGGATGGAGTTGAAGGAGATGTTGGAGGTGCTGTAACTCAGCCAGCGCGCTCGCTTCATACTCTTGGCCGAGGAGGACGAGGAGGAGGAGGAGAGGAGCGGGGCAGCTGGGGGGGGAGGAGGGTGAGGGTGAGAGGGCCGCTGACGTCTGGGGGTGCAGGAGGACGACGAGGAGGAGGACGAGGAGAAAGGGGAGAGCCCGGCCGGCGTGGAGGCCAGCGGGACGTGCAGGAGGGTGCCATTCCTCTCCGGGTGGTGCTCCGGCTCCGGCTGCTTGCTGCTGCTTCCCCTTGGGCTCTTCCTGCTTTGGGCCCGGTGGACCGGTGGGGTGCTCCTGCTCCGGCTGCTGCTGCTCAGGCCGACCCTCGCGGGCGTCTCCTTCTCCGCCGGGGCGTAGGTCCGGCCGGCGGCCTCCTTGGACCCTCCGCCGGTCGTCCGGACGGCCGCGGTCTCCCTGCTGCTGGCCTTCAGGCTGATCTTGACCTCTCGGAGCCGGGGTTGGCTTATAGGGGCGGCGCGCAGCAGGCAGGGGCTGCTCATCTTGACCCCCGAAGAGCAACAACAACAACAACAACAACCAGCGCCTCTGGAGCCGGCAGAGGAGCTTTGGCACTCCACGTCTCTCTTCTTCTCTGTCTCTTGGCTCTCTGTCCTCCTTTCCAGATCCCTCTCGCATTCACTCCTCCCTTCCTCCCCTCCCTCTTCCTCCCCTTTTCCTTTCTCACTCTCTCCTCGCTGCTGCCGTGATGATGCTCTGCCTCCACTCTCAGGCGGCACGAGGGCTCCGGCAGCCTTCAGTTCGGCTCAGAGTGGTTTCTCCAGCCCCATCCATGCATACAATATGTTTGAATGCGTCCACGTGTTCGCACGACTCCCTCCCTCCATCCAACACTCCCACACAGTCGTGACATCACTGAGTGTGAAGTGTACGACTGGCACAGTTGTGGTTTCCTGTGCCAACAATCCAACATAAAACTACGTATCTCAGAGAAACATATCTCTTTTTTTTTTGTGAGGAGCGGTGTGAATGGGCTGGATATTCAATACATTCTCTGTGTCCTTTGAAGGCATGCTGGGTGCATATTTCTGAGTTCACAAGCTGGAAAATGCAGCGGGTGTCATTCACAGCCTCTCTCATCTCCTGACTCTCTCCTCACTTGCCTCCCTCCTTCACTCTTTCCCTCTCTCTCTCTCTCTCTCTGACAGGAAACACTGATTGCATTACAGAAACATCAGTGCAGCACTCTAACACAATATCACCAACACCCACACAGAAGCCTTCAACACTTAAAGAGACAGAAAGAGACAGCAACGAAAGTGGTGAGAGCGCTTCCAGGGTAAACGTCCTGGACAGGAGGCGACTAAAAGTAGGACTGGGGATCAAACCGAGGTAGTTGTAAGGTACCGAACTAAATGTGTCCACAGAGTCAGGCAGTCAGAACTCATACTGATGCTCAGATCAGACGGTTACTATTTCTAAGCTGTGATCCTCCTGATTTTCATTATTTTGCACATTTTTGTTAGTATTTACACCCAGTACATTTACATTCTCTCAGTGTTGTCGTGTCTTGGTCAAATGCAAGTACATCGAGGCGTTTGCTATTTATATGACAGATGGATAAAGAATCTGCTTCTTAACAAAGCGGACACAAGCAAAAGTCTCATAAACCGCAGTTCCTGAAATGGCCACTTGAGGCTGAGTCTAAAAGTGAGTCAGTCCCCATAAATCCCAGTGTAAAAATGTCCAACTTTAGAGCAGAATTAAACGTGTTTATAGCCACATACAAAAAACAGATTGGGTCTCTATAGCTACAGAAAGGCAGCATGTAAATGGTCCTCTTTTCTCTCAAAGAAGATTTTTCAAATTGTATTTTCTATTGCTGCAGGGTGGAGCAGTTGGTTAGCAGTGTCGCCTCGCAGCAAGAAGGTCACTGGTTCACATTCCGGTGGGGGCACCAGAATCTTTCTGCGTGGAGTTTGCATGTTCTCCCCGTGCAGCGTGGGTTCTCTCCGGGTTCTCCGGCTTCCTCCCACACAGTCCAAAAACATGTTGAGGTTAATTGGTGATTCTAAATTGTCCGTAGGTGTGAATGTGAGTGTGCTTGGTTGTCTGTCTCTAAGTGTAGCCCTGTGATAGACTGGTGACCTGTGCAGGGTGTCCCCTGCCTTCACCCTGAGTCGGCTGGAATAGACTCCAGGCCCCCCATGACCCTAGTGAGGATTACGGGGTGTATAGATAATGGATGGATGTATTTTCTATTGCTCACCATTAGAAGAAAGTGAAATTTAGTCAACTGTGAACAACAAGTTTTTGGGTTGTTAAGTTGGTGAGAAGCTTGGTTGACCACTTAGTTAATCCACACTCTTGTCAGGTGACCCAGCACACACACTGCTTTGACCAGTGATGAAAAAAGGTCATCTTAAAATGCAGGTTTATTCAAATGGCTTGATGCCACCGATGACAAGAGAAAGACAGACCGACTAACTGACTGCCATATCAGTTAAGGCCATAGCCAGGCACTTGAAAACTCTACCATTTGTCATCTCGACAACATGCTTCGACAGACAATCTGCCACATGATGCTGTGGATGGAAGTGTCTGACAACGTGATCTAGTTCCCTAAAATGTCCATCAACTTCCCCGAGCCCTTCAGCATAAGTGGGATTCCACAAGCTGACATCAACATTAACTCTTATCCCGCTCTCGATTACCATTTCCAATACAATGTATACTTGGTTGTTTCATGACGTCCAGTCTGTTGGAGAGATGCTGTGTGATAGAACAACTAATATGCATTCCCTTATGTTGAATCTCTGCGTTCATGACAACTATACAGGGTGCATTTTCACATAACTCAAGTTGTGTTATTGCTTAAAGTTATGCATTCAGATTCACCTCTTTGTTCATTTCTATATAAGTCATGACTTAGGAGAAGCCACTGAATTTCAAAATCACTGTTCAGGAAACCTACATGACTGATTCATCCATTTTTTATATACAATCAGTGCTCTTTACTGACAAACACACACATGCACTTCACATGTTTGTAAAGCCTGCTGCTCAACACCGTTATGAACATGACTGGCACGAGCCAGCTGGAGGCTGGTGATGGTAAAGCATGAATGAAGCAGCTCACTGCTAAATGATATCACTGCTCTGTGCCTGTAACGTAATACTGCAGGCTGTAGTAGATTTTTATTATGGGTTAAAGTTTCCGCTTCAAATTGTGCACCCATGTAGAACAGATTCACAGAAAAACAATGTCAAGACCTGCTAGATATGATAAGGAACGAGCTCGGGCATGAATGCAATTCAACTTGGAAGCTAACATCCAATAATGAACTTAAGTGCTGCAGTTTCTTTAGTTTTCCTGCTTAATGATAGAGAATGAATCCTCTCATCTGTGCAAGTGCTGTATATCTGAAAGAGCAGCAGCTCAACATATCTACAGTTCAAAGCAGCAGCTTGTGTCCGCACAGAATTCAGGGATTTTTATCATTAAAGCTGCCCAAATCAATATTTATGTATCTCCAATGGATCAAATTACCTGATAGAGAATTACCACCTAACTCCACGGTTCCCCTCAGATCTCGGGAGCTGTTCAGCAGCTGTTATCTCATTGTTTTGGCTTTAACGTCCCACACATGTTCCGGTTCACTCTCCCTGATCTCATCAGCTTCATTTTGGCAGCAGCTGTTTGCGCTGAAACAAATCAGATAAACTAATGTGTACACTACCTGCCCAATGCCACACAGCAGGCAGGCAAAGTGACTAAGTTGATAAAGTTAGTGGGCATTTGGCAGCGAGAGAGACAGAACTTTTTCTGTAGATGATGGTGGAGACCAAAAATGGAGCAAAAATGAGACTTACTTGTCTCAGGTGGATATAAAGATGACTCAGTGTTGCTCTGTGTCCACTGGATGCATAAATAAGCCACAGTTTGCTCAAAGGTTTATCATAATAACTCTATAATGCGATAAACTGTCAAAATTAACACCAATTTCTACAGTTAGTGTTTGATTTCATGGAAAGTGGGGAAAAAAATAAATAAAAAATCTAGTTTCTATTGGTATGGTTGGAAAAAGGTGAAATTTAGTTGTATTGATTTAATAGTTTAATTGTGTACAAAAGGTTTTTGAGTTGTACAGCTGCTGACAAACTCTCGACCCTTTACTTGATCTACGCCATCGTCAGGTGTGGCTTTGCGTTACGAGTACACACACTTCTTCGAGTGACAATAAAAAGCACCTTAAAATGCAGCTTTTTTCAAATAGAAATAGATGAAGATGAGCTGCTGGGCTGCTGCATGATGCCATGTCAGTGAGGGCACCTAAATGTCCACAACTCCACCATTTGTTGTTTAGGGAATCTTTTCAGACAGCATGTTTGGACAACACTGAAAATTTGAGAACTTTTTTCCAACACATTAAAAAAACTTGCACAATCAGAACTGCCAGCATCACAGCTGCACCATAATTGAAACATTTGAACCGATGCAAAGCCCCTTTCCCTGGAGCTGAATCCATGTTTTACCACCCGGCGGCTGACCTCTCTTGTGTCTGCAGCTTTACACACATGAACACTGCGTGACCCTAAACTCCCCCCTTTTTTTTTTTTTTTTTTTTGTTCCCTCTACCACAGAAACGCTGCTATTTTAAAGCCCCGAGCAGCCGGCCCACAGGTGGGACACAGCTTACTAGCTTTAGCCAGAAATGCCAGAGATCTGTGCTATGGGATGCAGACAGGCAGGGCAGCTGTCCAGATTGGTCAGACGCTAGACATCCCGGGAATGTGCAAGCGATCCCGGTTAGTTGCGGAGGGTGTGGAGCGGTGTCAGGGCTCAGCTGCTGAGGGTGTGCGACACCACGAGAAACATCCGCACACAAAAAAACACACACACACACACACACACTCGGCGTCCCCCTGCAGAGCTCCAGCAGAGAGCTTTGGAGTGAAATCAAGGATCGCCTGCAGTGCGAGTTAGAAATTTCCCCCCACAAAATCTGAGGCAAGGTTAGCGTTTTACTCGAGCTCATTCAACCCTGTCAAAGTCAAACGGACATTACAGCTCATCCTCTCTGCCCTTTTCCGCGCAATCTTTAAAAAGACCGTCATCCCAAAAATGTGTCACAGAGGACGCGCGGCCTGTTTGCTATGCAGCCACTCACCTGCGAGGGCCTTGATGCGCGAGCGCTCAAACAGCCTGGCGGAGCTGTTGTCATTGTCTAGTTCCTCATCAGAGAGGTCAAAGCGGGTGTTGATGTGGCTGTACTGCTGCGTGATCTCCACATTGTCAAAATCCGTGGTGGAAGTCATGGCGGTAGCCAGCGTGGCGAGCGGGTGGGGGGGGGGACGGCAGCCGGCGTCCTCAGGTGGTCTGGGCTGAGAGGTAGGTGAGCAGATGGGATGGATCTTGAATTCTGACGGTCTTCTGAAACAAAAAAACCCCCACATTTTTTTATTAACACTGAGTACGATGATTTACTGTTCAATATTGTTCAAGACGGTTTCTGGACGTTTTCACTGTGAGCTCATTTTTCACTGCAACATAAAGTCCTGCTCCTCTATGGAAACAGCACAACCATGACTAGAAGTAGAAGTATGTCTTCTCCGCAGCACGACAAACTCATAATGCCATAAATCATAACAAACAAGATCATTGTTGTTGAGTATTTTTGCTTTTC